>NC_041392.1:524729446-524756313 GCF_002162155.2 Triticum dicoccoides | reverse complement strand
GCCTCTCCCTTGGCTGGCCCTATCCTCCTCCCGCCCTTTATATACGGGGGCAGGGGGCACCCCAAAAACACAAAAATTGATCTGTTGATCTCTTAGCCGTGTGCGGTGCCCCCCTCCACCATAATCCACCTCGTTTATATTGTAGCGGTGCCTAGGCGAAGCCCTGCATCGGTAGCTTCATCAACATCGTCACCATGTCGTCGTGCTGACGAAACTCTTCCTTGAGCTCTACTGGATAGTGAGTTCACGTGATGTCACTGAGCTGAACGTGTGCTGAACGCGGAGGTGCCGTACGTTCGATGCTGAGGATCGGTCGATCGTGAAGACGTACGACTACATCAACCGCGTTGTTATAACGCTTCCGCTTAACAGTCTATGAGGGTACGTGGACGACACTCTCACCTCTCTTTGCTATGCATCACCATGATCTTGCGTGTGCGTAAGATTTTTTTTTGAAATTACTACGTTCCCCAACAATGTCGACACGTGCGACGGCCCACCACTGGCCCATTTATCTTACAAAAGTCGACCCATTTTACTTGGTCAAAAGTTAGCGGGCTGGCTCATGAAAAGCCTGTTAATGATCTCTTTGCAAATAGCCCATTTTATGGCCCATTAGGGCCTACCCGAAATCGGCCCAACAACGTCATGTGGGCTTTCGAATATAACACCAGCCCCTTTCACTTTCGGCCCATGTATGGCCCATGACGTCTTTCGTCCCATATGAGGTCTTCGTATCTTTAGGCCCTTTAGAGGCCCATGGTGACTCTAGCCCATAATGAACAGTAAATTTCTTTGTACCCGTTAACGGCCCATGATTCACATGGGCCGTTTCCAGCCCATGTTAGCTTTCGGCCTACTGACGGCCCATACGTTCTTGGGCTCCTTTCCGGCCCTCGATTACTTTCGGCCCGTTACTGGACTATTCCCCTAATGGGCCAAATTCGGCCCATGGAAAGAGTCGGCCCGTTTCTGGCATGTTAACCCATTGTGCCGTTTCCATCCCGTCCTATATTCTGGCCCATTAACGACCCGTTATGCCTGTGACAGAATTAAGCCTTTGCTATCCTCCGATCTGTTAATGGCCCGTTACCATGCTGGGCCAATACCAATTACGCTCGTTTAGGGCCCATGTTGACCCATTTATCCAACGGCCCGAGGCCCACCGATTCTACGGCCCTGTTGGAGGCCCATTTATCGATGACCTGTAGGAGGCCCATGGATCCTACGGCAAATAGCAGGGTCAAGGTTACCACGGTCCGTATATGGCCCATGGATCCTATGGCCCATAGCAGGGTCAAGGTTACCATGGTCCGTATATGGCCCATGGTTATTGTGGCCACTAGCAAACCAGGGAGAAGGAAGACTAGGAAATAAATAAGCCCGAAACTAACGCTAGGCTATTAAGACGATTGCACAGAGTACATCCACTGGGCATCAAAGATCGCCACCGGTGCAAATATAGGGAACACCCTACACTATACAAAAATGGCTTGCTGTTTTATTCAGCCGGTGGCTACACGTTAAGAACAAAATTTGTATCGCAACAAAACAAATTACAACTATAAAACAAAAGGAAGGTTGTCATAAAAGTTAACAATCTGGCAGATAAATGCACCCCCAGATGTTCAGAAGCTCAGTTCATTTGTCCTGACTGTTACGTTTTCTTGTTGTATTGTCCAATGGAGCACCATAACCTTCGCCTTCATTTCTCCTAGGCTCCTGAACAACATAGAAAATGTCTGATAGTCTGGTTTTAAAACCATGCATATCTTGACGACATCGAACAATGTCTATCCTTGTTTCACAAAGGGTCTCTGTTGGGGAATGTACTTGTGTCTGGAGCGTAGATATAACATTGTTTTGAGCTTGCATATCTCAATCATGAGGCAATTTGGACGAGATTGCCTTAACAACCAACCCAGTATTACGCAGGAACATGCTTTTGGCACTGTTAGTGGACAGCTACTGACCTACTGCATCAAGAGCTGACATTGCGGTTATAGTTGCCTCGCCACCTTCAGATGGTGGCGGTTCCACCATTTTTTCATAGCTTGCTGAAAAGTTGAGTTTTTACATTAGTAGTACCAGAACTGAAGATATTAAGGAGGCAGCAAAACCAAACAAAATGGCTTTGGTCTATATACAAAACTTATTTTGGTGAACCCATGTAAAATATTAGTTGTATTTTACTGCAAAGTACATAATAAAACCAGGTTCCAAACATATGACCATGTACCATGGCTAATGTATTGTTTATTTCTTCACATTGTATTGACAGCTAAGGATAAAGAGACAAAGTTTATAATACAGTAAGCATAGTATGACATCATTCATATCACAAAACAACTGAGAGCGGACAAACAGGCAATTGTAACATTGTGTGGGCAAGTCCAACACGGAACTAGATTACAGGTCAAGATCAAAGGAACATCACTCCTCTCTTTTAAACCTTATAAGGTGCAATGATACGCTAAGACAATTGTGTATAAAATTGAAAAGAGTAATAGACATTGGCTACAAACCATATAGTTCAAGGCACGAGTCAGAGTAAGTAGTAGTTAAAAGGCATGAGGATTAAGGACTTACAACGGCGGCTTGACTAGTGTAGTCATGCCCTTCGTCTTGCTGGTGTGGCAGTCCTTGAAGATTTCCACGACATTTGGATCAGGTACTTTTTGGTCCTTGCCAGCTTTCCTCTGCATTTGGAACAAGTCAATATAGATCTGATAATATGGTAGAGCGAAAAGAGTGAAATAGCAGCTAATTACAAGAGCCTCGCAATGTGCAATATAGCTACGAGATCCTGTCGTCTATTGGAATTTCACTTTCGTACGGTTGGCCTTGTTGTTTGAACAGTTCACCTACAAGAAGATAGATTTGTGTGGCACATGCGTAAGTAGGACTTCAACATGTGATCTAATCACATATATATAATGTACCTGATACTTTGGAACAGACCAGTGTTTAACGAGGCCTCTCCAGTCTACATCCGATATATTTTCCACTGGAGATGTTTGGGCAAGTTCACTGTTAGGCTTGCCTTCATAGTGAGTTTTCCTCAGTATACCGATACTGTCGCAAAGCAGACTTGAAAACATGGGTGCAAGCTTGTCTGGTTGCATCATCTTAGCTATCCAACTTGAACCTCATATGTTGAAAATTATGGGAGTCTCATTATCAGCAACCTAGAAAGTATGGGACAGAGCAAGACGATATTACTAGTTTCCATACATAACCATACTTACAGATAAATGGTCGAGGAAGGTGTTGAACTTGGTTTCGTCTTTGTCACTCCTGTACTGAATCCATGTTGGGAGGATATGTACATGACACCTAACGGCAATCGCTGCCTCTGATACTAACTTGGCTGACTCTGTAGCATCACCTGGACTTTTTAAGCCTACCTCAAAATGGATGTCCATTCTTCCTCCTCTAGATTTAGTTAACCTATCGAGCATTATCCCTGATGTTTGTTTCCTCTTGCGCCTAGGTGCTAGTCCAACAACGAAGATAGGAAGTGTTAGTATACATCAAACTGTGAGACTACATATAAAGAAGCATGCAACTGTAACTTGAGTCCAGCAAATACCTTCTTCCTGTTGAAGCTCACAAAGTTCATCTAATCTTGCCAACTTATCTTGTGTCAAGAGTGCTTCGGAAGTAGTGTCAGGTGGCAAGGGAGCTTGGGAACGTGCTACTAGCTGAGTTGACCAACGAGTAAATCGTGCAGCTGGTGGTACGGTGGAAGGTGTTGCAACAACTAGGGCTGTCTCTGCTTGTTTGGTGGCAGCTATTTGTTTCTGTTTGGCTTGTTCTGCAGCTCGTGTAGCACGGGATACTCTGTTTGTACAATTTTTTGCTGGACTTTGACCTTCTATTGCACCATCAGTACTAGCAGAATCTGCAGGATTCTTCCGCTTCCTATTCCCTGTCAATCTGTGTTGCTTCCTCTTTCTCTGTGCCATGTTAAGTCAAGCCGACAAGAAAAACAAATAACAATTTAGTTCTTCAGAACAAATTGATGCGTGATATAGACAAATGAACTTTGATGTTAGACAACCACATGATAGGATGATGTAATATGTACGAGAAACAGGACGACATGAGATAACCAGAACTATGATGTGTAAACTACTAAACTAAGAAGAAGACATTTCACTAAATTAGAAGCAATGAAATGGAAGGTAGACACCATATGAAAGATGCTACAAATATCGCTCTGCCAAGTTAACAGTGTCTCATCATAAATGGCGTTTAAAAAAATGTGAAGCAGTACAAGAAATAAATCATATGCAAGATGCAAACAACATCACACTACCAAGTTAAAGGTCTTTCGTCATTAGTGCCATTGCATATTCATAGCTTATGATGTGTAAACTAAGGAGAAGGCATTTCAATAAATTAGAAGCAATGAAAGCTAGACACCATATGAAAGATGCAACGAATATCACTCTACCAAGTTAAAACTGTCTCGTCATAAATGCCATTTCAACAAATTAGAAGTAGTACAAGCTAGAAAAGAATGCGAGATGTAACCTATATCACACTCCCAAGTCAAACGTGTCTTATGATAAGTGATTGTTGCAGGTTACACAACAGTAGTACTTTGATGTAAGAACATGGTGTGATAGACAGATATTGTATGTTCTAGAAACAGGAACATGTGTCTTATTCACAAGTATAATGTGTAAAGTAAGCAGATGGAATTCAACAAAATTAGAAGCAATACAAGCTAGACATCATACATAACATGCAACCACATATAACAGTGCCAAGTTAGAGGGAGCACCTGTGATGGTGCACTAGGGGAGACGTGCTCATCATCGACACAGCTACATTGAGTGTCTATGCATGTGTTGTCTTGGAAATCATCTTGGGGGGATGGAGGAGTAGAATCTGTAGAGGCCCTCAGTTTGGAAGGAGCACCTTTATCCGCTGCCTTTCTAACTTCCTTCCGCTTTATTGATTTTGAATTGTCAAGTAAAACCAACAAGAAAAAGCAATAAAATTCACTCTTCAGAACTCATTCGTGCATGATACCGACAATCAGTACTTTGATGTAAGGCAAACACATGATGTCAGGATGGAATAATACGAAAAACAGGACGACATGGCATATTCACAACTGTTTGTGTAAACTAAGCAGAAACCATTTCAACAAATAAGAAGCAATGCAAGCTAGACACCACATGAAAGATGCAACCAATATGACTCTACCAAGTTAAAAGCGTCCCATCATAAATGGCATTTAAACAAATTAGAAGCAGCGCATGATATAAATCATATGAAAGATGCAACTAATATCACACTGCATATACTAAAGGTGTCTCGTCATATTGATTGATGCAGGATACAAAAAAATAGTTTTATGCGAGGACATGCTTAATAGATAGATGTACTATGTACTAAAAACAGGAAGGCATGTCACATTAATAGGTATAATGTATAAACTAAGCAGAATAGCACATGCAATTTGACCAGATTGGAAGAATTACAATCTAGACACCATATGCAACATGCAACCACATATCATACTGCCAAGTTAGAGCAAGCACCTGCGATGCTAGTGTAGGGGAAATGCGGTAATCAACTACAGAGCTACGTTCACTATCTTCATCTAGCCTTGCTGTTTCTTGAGAATCATGTCGGGAGGTTGACGCTGCATTCTTTAAATGAGGATCTTTACTCATAGTAGTCCACTGGCCTGACTGCCTCATCATAAGTGATTGATGAGGGATACACAAGAACATTAGTTTGATGTAAGAACATGGTTAATAGACAGATGTACTAGTATGTACCAAAAACAGGAAGGCATGTCATATTCAAAGGTATAATGTGTAAGCTAAGCAAATGCAATTTAACCAAATTGGAAGCAATACAAACTAGACATCTGGCTGGAGTGGTGAGCATGATAATCTAGGACCCGAGAGCCTGGTGGGAGGCGGGCTGCTTCGCCACGATCGTGGATTTTTAGTTGGCTTCCAGGTGATGCATGTCTGTGTTGGGCTTGTCACTGGCTCGGCCAGTGCCCTGACTAGCTATTTATCTTCTGCTGCTCACAGGATGGTGGTTCATGTAAAAAATATCTTTCCTCATCTTAATAAAGACCGATTTCGGCCTTTCGAATACAAGCTAGACACCATATGCAACATGCAACCACATATGGCACCGTGAAGTTAAAGAAAGCACCTGGGATGGTGGTTCATTGCGAGCGAGGTCATCAACGCCAGAGCTACGTTTACCGTCTCCCTCAGCTAACACTGCACCTATTATAAGGTTGAAACGTGTCTGGCCTATCTGTGTACGACGATGGAGCGACTTCTCTCTTTTCTTTTTTGCTTCTCGCATAGCAGCAGAGTCTGAAATACCTTGCATAAAAACACAACAGTGAGAGTATGGGTGAAGTGTGTGCAGAACTAGTGCACTATAAAAGTAGCAGATAACGGGTGGCTGAAAAATAAATGACAGGAGACATATGATAGCTCTACAACATTGCATGGCAAACAAAATTAGATTCTACTAATCTCCATATGATTTTGTAATATATGAGAACAGGAAATGCAGGAACTCCTCCAGCACACCACCACATGTGGTCCTATCAAGATAACAGTCGGCTGAAAATAAATAGGTCAGTCGATTTTTTTATGAACCGTCTGATCTATAAGGAACGGGCAGATGGCCTTTGTCTACCTCCAGCCAGTCACTGTTGACAATCTTTCTCGAACAGCCAATGACCACCGGCCTAGACCCCTGGCTCTGCCACCCCGCCCTCCCCTCGACCACACACCACCGCCGTGCTTGGCAGCGCCCCCAAGCCATCCCTTTAATCCCGGCCGACCTCCAGATCGGGCGTCAGCAGCTCTAGGCCCCACACGCCCCTAAGATAAACACTGAGGTGCTGCTTCCCTGGCATAATAGGTGGACTAGCGCCTGTTATGCCGGGGAATGCTTCTGTTAATTGGGAATCAACTGACCAAGAATTGAAATCCAGGGGGCGACAGACCTCTAGCTAAGGTGAAATAGTATATGAGGAGAAACCTTGTGCATCGCGAGTTACTAGGAACATCTAATATCAATAAGAAGCGGTCAACTAGTGTCTTCTGTGGGATGAATATCATGCAAGCAGACACGTAAGATTTGCACGAATAAGGGAAGAGGAGTACCATTTCCGGTTGCCAGTGTGGTCGCCTCCATATGTCGCGTCGATCTTCTTCTTTTTGCCGAGGAAACCGATGTTTTGGAGGAGGGTGCAGGCTTGGATGAACCCATGGCCAAATTGTTGACTATGTTGTCGTGGTCGTATGTCGGCGGAGGGGAAGCAGATCCGAGGCGGCGAAGGACGACGTAGCAGGAACAACTCCGGTGTGGTGGACGATGGCACAGTTGGAGAGGCAGTGGTGAGGCGCAGGACGAGATGGTTGAACTGGCTCGGGTACGGACGGTTCGGCCTCGGCTTCAACTACTAGCCTTGGAGGGCGTTGCGGTTGAGGTTGCGGTGGACGATGACGTCGGGGTATCGGCTCCAACATGATGGAGGAGGGCGGCGGTTGATGGGTGGGATGGGGTGGCATACGGAGGACGCTGGGGTTTCGCGACTGGTGGAGAGGTAGTTTTGGCGCCCACGGAGTACGAATGGGGAATCAGATAAGGGGGGTGGGGTGGGAGCTAAGGGAGAACCATGTTTCGGTCTGGGACGCGCTTGTTTTTGTCTTTTTGAACAGATGGGACACACTTGTTTGAAATTTGGGGAGAGTACAAACTTTGCCCCCTCTTAAATTTCGGACCTACGGCGGGTTGGGGGTAGGATGGTAATCCCAGGTGTCCCAAATAGTGGGCGGGAGTGATTTTAGCCGCATGCATGTGTGCTTAGGCGGCCATTGTGTATGAATGTTTTTCGGAGGTGGTTGCGTGGCGTCTAGATGAAGCTACAAACCTACCCCGGTTTAGACCTTTGGATGTCGGGCCGGTAGGTTTCACGCGTCGGAGTTAGAAAATTAATTTCCTTCCACTACCAAACATTGGTCTCACGCTGTTTCGGGCGAGTAGAGGCTCTTTTGGCGCTTCGTTCGAAATTTTGAAACAGAAGCATTCACGTTTAGAGTATTCTTGAACTTTGAGGACTGACCTAAATAGACAACGTTAAATTTGACCTTGTATGTTTGAAAACCTCATTAAATTGTCCACTTCTTTTTGAAATTTTGACACTTGAAAATTCTATAACTACGATTATTTTGGAATGGAAGAGCTAAATTTGAATCTATTGTGTACACGACTATATATGCTATTATGTACAAAATCAGAGCAAAGATTGGTGCCCCCATAATTGAGGTATGATTTACAAATGCCATGATATCAAATTCAAATAATTGAATGGACTTCATGTTGAATTTGATTTTTTTTAAACCACCTTAAGTTGAATTCAAATGTATGCTAGTTCATAGCTAGCTATTTATAATGTTCACTGTGTAACTTTCGTATGTATAATGTGCTTTACACACACAAATTGAACTATACTCATGTTTATATTCGATTGCTAAAGCGATGCATTGTCTGGAGTTCAAAATACTAACTATGTGGATCAATTATGTTGAATAATAACATAGACATGCTCAAATTCGATAGAATCTAGATGTCTGATGGATCAATGACCGTTCCTTACGCGAATTGCAAATATCATGATCCCATTCTAATATTTGGATACAATTTATATCTTTAATCAATGTGTACATCGGTCTTTTACGTGTAGTTTCACTCTCCATCGGTGGTCTCTCACACATGCTCACACACTCTCTCCCGAGGTGTCTTTCCCGCAGACATGCTCTCGATATAACCCTCCCTCCCTCTCGTAACCATTTACCACTGTTTTCACTAACCTTTATCATAAGCACTCTTCCTCTCACAAGCATACACACGCACAATCCCCATTGACCCTTTCTATACACATAGACCTGCCTACGTGCCTCCTGTATGCACATTATCTTTAGGCCTGTCTCTCACACATTGTCTCACACCTCTCTTCCTAATCAAGGAGTATGATTCTAGCAGAGCATTCTGTAGGATGCCCCTTAAAGTTAGGTTGGATGAATAGTAATATCAAAGATAAGGGGTTACCTTAGTCCGAGAACCTAGGGTTACAAATCCTAGATGGCTTTGTCAGTGGACATGCAGAGTCCTTCACAATTTTGCTATATTTGCCTTGTACGACTAGTCATCCATGGGTCTCCCTAAATGTGTCATGGGCCAACCAACGTGGCGCAGGACGGAACCGAACCAAGGGCCTCACCTCGACCCACTGGACCTCACGCGGTGACACACCCTCTACCCCAGGTCTCGTTATCTTCTCACACCCATACATACCAACACAGACACCACACAAAAAAATTCTCGTCATGCCTCTATCCCCTCCCCCTTGCATATACACACTCAAGGGAATCTCTTGCTGTGACATCATATTTCTCTCTCTCTCTCTCTCTCTCTAGACCTATCTCATTTATTGTGCTATCTCTCCCACACCCCTCCCCCCGCCGGCCCCTCTATCCATGCCTCTCTCGAATACGTAATACACACACATACCTCTCTAGGCCCTACCAAATACATCAGCTACACATTCACACATGTTACATCATGTACCCCAATGATCTAAACAGCCCTCTCTTCATGTTTATTCCGCATACAACATTCCTTTTGAATAAAGTGTGGCCATTTTTTTAGAATTTCAAAATATATACAACATTACAAAGTTATATGGAGGAGTATGAACATTAATTTGCATTTCATGGTGCCCACAATGATATTTATCCCGCACTGTGAATTTTTAGATTTTTATACTATATATAAAGTTAGTCATAATAAAGAGAAATGAAGAGCATCACTCTCTCCATCGCATACACCCCCTCTACGCCCCTTTCACATACGCACTCAAACTATCTCCAGGTCCTCTAAAAGTAAGCCCCGAGCACATTCACGCATGTTTCATCTTTCTCTCGCGGTATATACAGTGATGATCATTGTATTTGAAGCGAAAGCACGATACGTACATTGGACTTCAGAATCCACTCATTACGGTTACCATTTACGCTTTGTGGTTATTATACAGTCATGGGCTCACCGTACAACTCTGTATTTTCTCAAGACACGACTAGTTGACCAGTTAAACGCTCCACATGGCACCTGTAGTGTTGCATCACATTATCTCACTACCATTGGGCCCACCTGTCGGATTGTATCTACTCTACATCTACATCTACACTCTTATAACTATACTACACTTATAAAAATAGAGTTGGTGATGATGGTGTGCCTGCCGTCCTGCAATATAGGCTATCCAATTTATATCTGACGGATAGGAAGGAAACTATGGCAATTTTGCAAAAAGGTACCCACACACCTCTCCACATTTGCAAATAAGGCCTTCCCTCGCTCATCCTTTTCTCACACAAGATAAACTAGTCATACAAATGCATCTTGATGTTACGTGCAACACACAGGCATCTTGCTAGTAAGAATGAAAACAAACGACAAAAAAATATTGGACGGTGGTTCGAAGTCATGACCGCGGGCACAACGGACAAGGTGGCCTTGTATTGGTATGTTGAGTCATCTGTTTTAACACACAGGAGTTGGTGTGGTGATTATACACACACGCACACATGCACACGAACTGCATGCATGCAACACTCACACGAACACATGTAGCCATGCACGCACGCAACACTCACACGTACACACGTAGCCACACACGCACGCAACACTCACACGCACACACGCACGCATGAATGCACACACCACACGACCAACACACACTCTCACGCTAAGTGCTCAATCTACACGTGCATGCACACACATTAGGCCCTGACAAACACATACACAACCAGGTGATTCTCGCGCACGGGTTGGAGTCTTATCGTGCCTGCATAAATTTGTGTTTATCTGACCTTTTTCCTATGCGAACTGACAGGTGGGACCCACAAGGAACATGGTCAATTTAACTAGTCAACATGGTGCCACGCAGACTATTTGGCCGGTCAACAGAGTGCAATCCGATGCTGAACGGTGAGCAAGTGACCGTATAATCACCGCAAAATGTATATAGTGACCGTACTGAGTGTATTCTGAAGTTCGGCGACCGTATTATGCTTTCTCTCTGTAGGCCCTCCAAAACTACATCTCTACACGTTCTCGCATGTTACATTTAACAACTATGCAATACAACACTACTACTACACTCTAACACAATAAATCATGTGTGTTTTTAGTTTTGCTAGATATCATATTGTTACTTAATTATTCAGTTTGCATACCTTAAAATTGCCTTTGAAATGTATGGCCAGTATCATCTACCGTGCGGGAAAAATCCCGCCCTTTCCTGTTTAATCAGGTTTGTATCGATAGATCATGCGAAACGACAAAACTATAGTACTATACAGTACAAGTGACAGTTCACTGGGCCGCCGTGTCGTGTACTCCTCCGTCGTAAGAGTGGAGCGCTCGCTTTCATAAATGTTCTAGTCCCTTTCACCGACATGTGGGACATCAAGCTACCGGGTCCACATGCCATACCAAATACAGTGCAGAGCAGCAGGGATGAAGCACCCCAGTCATGGCGCCGACGTAGTAATGAGCAATGAGGCGCCAAATCACAAAGATGCACCTTTCCCGCAGTTAAGTTGGAGGGACAAAGTAATAATAATGCTAGTAAAAAAGAAGTTGGAGGGACGAAGCAACCATCATTTCACTCGTTGCTGAATCCGCTTCTCCCTCATCTTCTTCAAGTTAACCATGTGTTGCTTCTGCCATTGTTCTGCCTCATGTGGGTCGCGGATCGGCTTGGTAAAGCACTGACACGTGGGACCACATGTTAGCAAACTGCGAGGCCAATGTCCTCTAAAAATAAGAAACCTCCCCCGCCATCCGCGCAGCAAAATCACCTCCTTATTACTATTCTTGATTCTATAATTTTTTAGATCAATATAATTGAGATTTGTATAGATAGCACATAGGAGCAAAACCAAGTGGTACGGTTAAGGGCATCCACAATGTGTAGCCAAATGTGAAAATAGCTTTTGTCATCGATGGGAACAATTGTGGACGGTGCTACCAAAGCCAAAAATATGGAACCGAAGCTCCCTGATTGATTGATTGAAGGAATAGAAAAATGCAATGTCTCTCCTATTTCTCCCATGCTTGGATGCATGTACAGTATAGAGCACAGAGTCTACTCCCCTGTCCCTTCTATCACAAATCACAAAGTAGTGAGGCGTCAAATCACAAAGCACGGACGAAGCAACCATCATTTCACTCTTCGCTGACTCCGCTTCTCCATCGTCTTCTTCGAGAAACCACCTCACCGCACTAAGTTGGACGGACGACGCTATTGTGTACTAGTAGTACTAGTACATTCATGCGTCCTTTGGTTCAATGGACTTCCTGGATGCAAATAAGGCGGTTGTCTCGGCTTGCAGATGGCACTTGCAAACGACTTGCGAATGACTTACCGTGGTCTCCCTCAATGGTGTTCTCCGTCGAACGCACTTCGCCAAACCACAACGTTCGAGATATCATAGATGTCACCACAATGGGGAAGGAAGTCAAATAGTTACTACCTCCATTTTTTTGTACATAAGGCCAGTATATCAAAATTACAATTTGCAAAAGGCCACTAAGACTAATCGAGGCAAAATTGATGGGGTTTGCCTCATACTAGCAACCAAGGACATTAATATACCCTTGCATGCATGCGGAAGTGAGAAGGTTTGTTTGCATGGCGCTGCATTAATCATGCGATGAGGAGTGAGATGGTTAGCTCTTTGGGCTTTGGAGAAAAAATACGCATTAAATTGACACGTCAAACGAGGATTTGTATCGGTTAATCCCGCGAAGGAAAACCCCCCTTTCTTTTAAACACTAGTACTCCTAGTACGTACATACTTATCCTGTTTGGGTCTAGGCGTTGCATTGCCATACTTTGCCACACATTTTTGCCAAGTTTGCCCAAAGTTTTGAAAATGACTAGCAAGATGCCCGTGCATTGCACGGAACATCAAGATGCATTTTTTTTACAAAACACCTGTTGTGATTGACCCATGCAAGAGTAATCCCATGTGTAAAAACTAATGATATGTCAAGAATTTTATCGGAAAATGGTATCTCGAGAATTTCATCGAAAAATGATATCTCGAGAAAGATGAGAGATAAGGTGAGGAGGAGTGGGGCGTGGTGGTGACTGGTGGTCGGACTGGGCGGAGGCATGGGGATGGACGGCGCCGGCAGTGGCCACCATGCCAGATTGTTCTGGAGACTTCCTTTTTTATCTCAGCAATGAGGTTGTGGGAGATAAGGATGAATGAGGCAAGGCCTTATTTGTAAATGTGGAGAGAGGTGCAGATTTTTTTTGTAAAATTGTCATAGTTTACTTTCTATCCGTCAGATGTAGATCGTATGGTCTATATTACAAGATAGCAGGCACACCATCATCACCAGCTCGGTTTTTATAAGAGTAGAGAAAAGGAGGTACACTTGTGCACGGCTGTCGCGGTCGCACCGCACCCTCACACGGTCGCTCCTGCATGCCGCAGTCACCCCGAACCCTCACATAGTCGCTCCTGCACGCCGCAAACCCAACCAAGGGAATGCACCCTCAGTGATACGTGCTACCACTGACAGATAATTTTCGTTCATACATTATGTTTATCCAACCGCATGTTGGGGTGGATCCATACGGCCCGTGCGGTGGACTGTTGGTGAAGAAGAAGAGGTGAGGAAGAAGGGTTAGGAGACATAGGATATTCATCCAACCGCTTGAAATGGTAGACTGGCCCAAATGATGAAAGCCATTTGACTTTCATAACAATATATGTTTTCACACATCAAAAGGTCACCCTAAAAAATACATAGCAAAAGATCCCTAAAAACAACAACATAAATAAAAACTATCATTGCTTGCGGAACGAGACGGCCCCGTCGTATTTGGCTGCTGGCGCAAACCAGCCGTAGCTGCCAACGTGTGTCTCTGCACCATGGTTGTCCTCGGCCTCCAGCTCCTCGTTCACGCGGAGCGTGCAGGCACTCTGCACGGACGAGAGCACCGCCCGGTTCAAGTCAAGGACATCTGGTTCCGCCTGCGGGAGGACCTCGATGGCAGCGGCATCCGCGCGCTCCGCGTCGAGTTGAGCCTCCACCGCCTGGTTCAAGTCCAGGACATCCAGTTCCGCCTGCAGGAGGGCCTCGATGGCAGCGGCATTCGCGCGCTCCGCGGCGAGTTGAGCCTCCGCCGTCTGGTTCAAGTCCAGGATGTCTGGTTCCGCCTGCAGGAGGGCCTCGATGGCAGCGACATCCGCGCGCTCCGCATCGAGTTGAGCCTCCGCCGCCTAGTTCGCATCCACGACATCCAGTTCTGCCTGCAGGAGAGCCTCGATGGCAGCGGCATGCGCGTGCTCTGCATCGAGTTGTGCCTCTGCCTCCCGGTCCTCCTTTAGTATCGCCAGGTTGAACCGCTAGTCCGCCTGCACCATGGGGGACCCGAACGCCGGCACGAAGTCGACGTCCATTGTCTCATACCCATCGGGGGCCTTTTGTGCTGCGACCTCCGCCATGAACATTGGATCGGCTTCCTCCTCCTCGTAGCTTGGCTCCAGAGAACTCGGGGATTGGCCCGCCGCAAAGCGAGCTTGGGAACAGAGGTCTGTGGTGCCAACCGCCGCCGCGATTTCTGCGCGGCGCTCCGGCGTCAGCATCTTGTAGTACATGATCTTGCGGTGCACCATGGCTTTCCGGTGAACTAGGCGACGCTTGATGCGCACTAGGGGATCGAAAGTTGGGGGAATGGGCTGGAGAGGAGGTGTGGTTTTGGGCCAATGGCTGGCGTAGGCCGAGCAACAAAGGTTCTGGTGTGAATGGTGGTTCCGGTGACGACTGGTCAATCAGTTTTGATTGTACATCGCTATTGTCGCGTTCGCATTGCACCCCGGCACACTGGACCATCCACGTCGTTCACCGAATGGAACACGCTTCGTCTTGCGTTTTCGCTTGCTTGTGGGACCGCAGTTGAGAGCAAACCGACATCCCTCCCCCTCCCTCGCCCGCGTCATTTATACTACCACTCACTCCGTTTTATGCGGAGTAAATAAAATCAGAGGAGTATACTACGGATGAGGATCCCCTGACGTGGCCAAACCCATTGAGTAACTGACATGCGGGGCCTAGCAAGCATGGGGTCCGCCAGTAAATGACCGAAAGGGAGGGTAAGGCAGGGATACCTACGTTAGAGGATCCACTTCCACTACTACTCCCTCCTTCCATCTACAGGGCCTAATGTGTTTTTCGAGGCTAATTTTGACCAAATGTTAGAGTAATAATATATGACATGCAACTTACACAAAGCATATGGTCGAATTTGTATGTGAAAGGAGCTTCCAATGATATAATTTTCACATTATACATCTCATGTACTATTAATCTTGTCAATAGTCAAAGGCGGTTTTGAAAAATGCATTAGAGCATGGTTAATAATATAGCCAGCCGATGGCTATAAGGAACTGCCATGTCATCTATAGCCATCATCTATATGCACTCATACAATAGTGTGGGCTATAAGGCTGGCTATTTCCCGCAAAAAAATAAGGTTGGCTATTGTATTAGTACCTTTTCCCATCTCCTCTCTATCTATTTCTTCATATTTATTGTATTTACCTAGGAATGCTTATATAGCTAGGCTCTTGCATGACAGCTCACTCCCCTTACTTTTTCACATTTCTCTCCTTCACATAGGCAAAAGTTCCATGTAAGTTGGCTCCTAGAATGGCTATTAAGTTGGTTCTAAGCATTTAATATTTGCATGAGCAAGGCATATGATTGGAAGAGAGTTGCATGCATACTATTTTTTCTTGATCTATGTGTTATAGTCGGGCTGTAGAATATAAGAGTCTGCTTCACTCTCTCTCCTCTCTTCTCACTCCTCCAAGTAGGATTTTAATGACATGACAAGTCTTATAGCCTGCTTACTAGGCCTTATTAGACTTGCACTTAGGCCCTATATAAATGGAAGGAGGGAGTACTATGAGCACTGCATACTCTACTACATATGTTGTTAGTACTCCACTAGTACTATTGGAAAGGGAGCTTAAAAAGTTACTATTGGACTGGCTATACGTGGCGAAATCCTAGTAGGAAGAGCATGTGCGAGAACAAGCACATTCACGTGGTTGAAAACAAATTGGAAACCATATCTGTTTGAATACAAATCTAGGAGTACGCACGAATGTAACAATATTGATTGGGTGTTGTTGAATGTTGATACTTTTTCTATAAGTTTGATCAAAGTAGAGATACTTTGACTACACATAAACTTATATGTAAACTAGAATGGATCGGAGGGGGTATATTGTACGTTCAAAAGCGAAACGAACATTGAATACCCTTCATATATGATTTGCGGATGCTATGATCACCGGTTCAAAATTTTGAATCCGCCTTAGGTATCACACATGCACCCACTCGTTTTCTCTCGATTTCATCTCGGGGTCTGGAGATCGATTGAAAGAGGACTATGGTGGGTACAATACATTCGTTTCGCTTATGACCATACAATATACTCCCTCTGACCCCCCCTCGCAGGTCATTTCTATCATAGAAATAGACCAAACCTTTATCTCCTTGCATGATACGCAATTGATCTCTCAACATCAATCGATCTTGTCAAGATGTGCCGGGGCATGAACCGAATGGGATGTCAAAACTAAGACGGGAAGCGACACGTAGTGGAGGCAAAGTGAAACTTTAAACGAACCATTTGTTTGTATGCATGTCAGACAAATTACAACATTGGAAATACAAGCATGGTCTGGGCCCACATGTGAATGATACTCGGCGGAATGTTCAAATGGCGCATGTGGGAGGATGGACTCGGCCGGAGGGCGGCATGATCGATGGAGAAGAGGGTTGGAGAGGAATGAGAAATAAGCAACGCCGCATGATTATACTTGAACGGCTCAAATAAACAATAAGTTGTCTTGTTTTCCCTTCCGTCTTCGTCACGGAGTAAGATACTCCCTCTGTTTTTATTTACTTTGCATATTAGGTTTGACTGAAGTCAAACTTCATAAAATTTGACCAAGTTTATAGAAAACTAGCAAGATGCCCGTGCCTTGCACGGAACATCAAGATCTTGTGGGAGAAAAGGATGAACGAGGGAAGGCCTTATCTGCAAATGTGGAGAGGAGTGCGGGTAAATTGTCATAGTTTCCTTCCTATCCGTCAAATATAGATCGGACGGCCTATATTGTAGGATGGCAGGCACACCATCATCACCAACTCTGCTTTTTATGTACAATAGCAAGATGCCCGTGCGTTGCATGGAACATCAAGATGCATTTTTATGAGTAGTTTATCTTGTGAGAGAAAAGGATGAATGAGGGAAGGCCTTATTTGCAAATGTGGAGAGGGGTGTGGGTATCTTTTTGCAAAATTGCCATAGTTTCCTTCATATTCGTCAGGTATAAATCAGATGGACTCTTATAAAAAATAGAGTTGGTGATGATGGTGTGCCTGCCATCCTGCAATATAGGCCGTCTGATTTATATCTGGCGGATAGGAAGGAAACTATGACAATTTTGCAAAAAGGTACCCACACACCTCTCCACAATTGCAAACAAGGCCTTCCCTCGTTCATCCTTTTCTCTCACAAGATAAATTAGTCATACAAATGCATCTTGATGTTACGTGCAACGCACGGGCATCTTGCTAGTAGGAGTAGAAATATGAACATTTACAATAGCAAATATATATGATGTGAAAGTATATTCAGTAATGAATCTAATGGTATTGATTTGTTATTGTATATGTTATTATTTCTGTCTATGAACTTTGTCAAAGTTTACAAAGTTTGACTTTGAGCAAAGCTAAAATGCGGAGTAAATAAAAACAGAGGGAGTACGCAGGGACTAGTATAGTTACTACTGCCGAAACATGGTAAGTTGGACCCCTAAATGCGGGCACGGACCGGGCACACCTCAATTATTCTTTCAAACAGTCAGACACCTACATTTAGCACACCATCCGGCTACTTAATCAAGTGTTATGCTTCACTACTTGCAAAGGAAAAGGGTGGTACCGTACCCAAAACCACCACAGTTGGGGCTAGGGTAACAACTTGGTACTATACCACATTTGAACCAGGGCACAAAAACCACCTGTTCTGGGCCTAATGCGCAATGCGGAGCACTGACGCTCGAATATGGCCGGAAAAACAAGGAAACCTACATGTGGGGCACACCTGTCGGGCCGACGTGGCGCAGACTTGTCCAATGGAGGAGCTGGCCCACGACCTCCTTGCCACAGGCAACCATTCATGTGGGTCGTGGGGGCCAGCAACATGGCGTAGCTCTAGCACCGCCTCTGGACAGGGCGACCACGGTGAGCGACATGCTTATCATCGCTGGACACGGTCAGTTTCAGTGTGCTGAGGGTGGCGTTAGCGTTGTGGCACGACCAGCAGATCAACACCCATCCCGTCGAGGATGCACGGGGCGCTGAAGTGCGCGCGCGCCGCGTCGCGTCCGCGGAGTGGTGTAGCATGGCCAACTGCACCCCAGGACCTCAGACCATGCCGGGTCGTCTTGCTTATTCAATGACATGTGGGGTCGCATGTGAGCAAAGGGCATCTCCAACGTTGCCACGACCGCAGCTGACTACCCTGGCACACCAAAAACCCTCGTCCCTCGTGTTGTCGCGCGGTGCGTTCCCAGCCGGCGCCAGCTGCCCGCATTCATGCCGTCTGTTCGTATTCCGTCGTTAAGAGGCTTGGTGCTCGAGGAACAAACTCCGGTGACTTAATGACGTGCCCAGACGCTTTGGCCTCACCAAAATGCGCTACTTAAAGCGACAATGCCCAGCTAACCTCCACACCATAGTGCATCGTCCTGCTACCTAGCACCACATCCGCCATGACCGCGAGCATGAATGCTCTGCGGGAGAGCTTTGTCTTCAGGGATGAAGCTTGAGGTCGCCGCCCTTGCTCAAGTGGCCGCTCGCGAGGCAATAGCGGCATAGCCGGACACAGACGCGACCGCACAAGCGGTGCCCACGAAGGCAGCCGACGATGGGAGCACCGTCAGCCACACGTCCTACTTGCTGCCGTCCAACGTCCGGCTCCGCCGAGATCGGGGACTCCTCCGAGGATGAGTAGGGCATGGGAGGCGGCAGGGCATGGTGTGCCAACTGGCCAGTCTGTATCCCGTATTGTACTCTTCCTTGCCGAAGACCACACCTTCGTCTTGAACCCTGCCCCCGTACATGGAGATCGCAGATGGAGGATGTCGGTCGCCGCCGTAGAATAGGTTTAGGTTTTGGTTTCTTTTATTTTTCTGTCCTATAAAAGTTCAAAATGTAATGAAAATTTGTGTGTTTGCATTAATCTCGGCCGGTGTATATGAACTTTCACAATAATATAGTATATTGTAGGAGTACTAGCAAGAAGCCTGTGCGTTGCACAGAACATCAAGATCTTGGGGGACAAAAGGAAGAACGAGGGAAGGCCTTATCTGCAAATGTGGAGAGGTGTGCGGGTAAATTGTCATAGTTTCCTTCCTATCCATTAGATATAGATCGGACGGCCTATATTGCAGGATGGCAGGTGTCGGTGTCAAAACCGGCGGATCTCGGGTAGGGGGTCCCGAACTGTGCGTCTAGGATTGATGGTAACAGGAGACGGGGGACACAATGTTTACCCAGGTTCGGGCCCTCTCTATGGAGGTAATACTCTACTTCTTGCTTGATTGATCTCGATGAATATGAGTATTACAAGAGTTGATCTACCTCGAGATCGTAATGGCTAAAACCTAAAAGTCTAGCCTGGCTATGATTATTCGGAGAGTATCTGCAGACCTAGCCCTCCGGTTTATATAGACATAGGAGGGATCTAGGGTTACACAAGGTCGGTTATAGAGAAAGGAATCTTCATAGTTGGTCACCAAGCTTGCCTTCCACGCCAAGGAGAGTCCTATCCGGACACGGGTAGAGTCTTCGGTCTTCGTATCTTTACGGCCCAATAGTCTGGCCCATATCCAATATGTCGGACGCCCGAGGACCCCTTAGTCCAGGACTCCCTCAGTAGCCCCTGAACCAGGCTTCAATAACGATGTGTCCGGCGCACAGAGTGTCTTCGGCATTGCAAGACGGGTTCCACTTTTTGAATATTATGAGATAGTCTTCGGGTAAAAAGAAGGTGTCCGGATCTGCAACACAAGTACCACACACGACTGCAGGGAATATAATATTTCACGAGTCTCATCTGCTAACAACTTTTACAAGATGACATCACGTATGTCCGGTCATTATATCGAACCATTTTTGTTTGCCGTTCCGCGCTTCAAGATGCGGTTTCCATTGGCATGTCTTGTCAAAGTAGAGATCGTGTCCCCTTATTGCGGGGTTCTCATCAATACGGGCATGGGTAACCCAACCGTGCCGTTTACATAGCCCTTGGGAATAGGCGAGTTTTGGGGGGCGAGTGGGCAGGCATTCGATATTCACTACCTTTATAAGGGGATAAGGATTCCCCTTCTTCTCCCACGCCTTCTCTCTTCCTCTACCCTTCCACTCTTGAGCTCTAGCGCCCAAGTTCTCCCCTTTCCCACTCGAGAAAGCACTCAGCCATGTTCGGATCCGGAGGTCAAGGCAAGTGGATGGCCTCCACCGTCAAGGAGAAGGATATTACCGAGCTTGGGGCGACCGGGTATCTAGCGAAGGAAATCGCCCACCGTCTTCCAGCCAAGGGGCAAGTTGTCCCCACACCAAAGCCCAACGAGAGGGTGGTATTCATCCCTCATTTCCTCTGCGGGCTAGGGTTTCCACTCCACCCTTTCGTCCGTGGGCTGATGTACTATTATGGGATAGACTTCCATGATCTATCCCCGAACTCTTTCCTCAACATCTCGGCGTTCATCGTCGTGTGTGAGGCCTCCGCATCCAAACCCACTTCAGGCTGTGGCTCAAGGTCTTCAACGTGAAGCCGAAGGTGGTGGATGGACAGCACATGGAGTGCGGAGGCGCCATGGTGAGTAAGTTGACCAATGTCTCCTGGCCAAAAGGCACTTTCGTGGAGACTGTCAAGGAAGGGCAGAAACAATGGTTCTACATCACAGAACCCCGCGGTGCCAACTGGGCCGTAGCTTCCTAATTCAACTCTGGCGCTCCAATGCGGCTCACCTCGTGGGTTAAGAAGAGCCCGAATTGGTCTTTGTTAGACGAGCTGATAGCGTTGCAGATGCGCGTTCAGATCATGGTGGATAAAGATATCAAGCTCGTCGATGTAATGCAAGTGATGCTAGTCCGCCAGGTTCTCCCGTGCCAAAGCTGAAGTCTCCCTTTATGGGAGTTCAATCCGAAGAAGCACCACACCCGGAAGAGGCTCTTCGAAACCACTCACGAAGATGCCTGGAAGTTGCTCTTCAAGGGCAACGAGACACCGCCAGCCACAGACTCGGACCGCGGGCACGGCATTAACCACCTCGCCAAAGAGGTATGTTTTTTAATGTATCCTCTACTTGCTTGTTTCAAGGATGATATCTAAGCTTTTATTATCATTGCTTCTTCAGGACTGGATGGAGAGGGCGAAGCGGATCCAGTGTCCGGCTCCGTTGCCTGAAGAACCAGTCATCCCACGTCTAGCGAAGATGCTGGTACCGGCGCCCTATAAGGCGCCGGAGAAGAAGGCCAAGGGGAAGTCCAAGAGGGTCCGGAGTGGGCCCCGCCGCAAGGGCGCTTCAGACGTGACGTCTGAAGACAAGACCCGCTCCTCCGCCGCCGAAGAGGACGACGATGAAGAGAAGGAGGAAAGCGACTCTCCCCCTGATGGGGGAGGAAGAAGAGGGCGGCCTCCACAAATCTGGAGGCGGAGGCGCCCAAGAAGGGGAAAGGCCCTCTCGTGGGTAGCTCCGCATGGGACTTCGACAATAGTCCGGAGCGACGCCCCGGAACAAGCCCCGGGCCACATCATGAGTACTAAGAACTTGCACACGTCCATTTATCCGACATTTCCACCTTATGGTATTTATATGGTTTAATCATGTTATTGCAGTCCAGCCCACGACAGCTCCCAGCGATCCTCATCAAGAGGCTCGTTGGACTCAAAGGAAATGGCCAGCGAGACACCGCCGGCCGCTTACTCTCCCAAGGCCAAGGGAGACGACGAGGTGTTGTCCCAAAGGACCTTCCCAGGTCAGGGAGAGGTTCAGGAGGCTGTCTTGGCGGCACCGGAGGGCGACACCTCGGCCGTCGGGCACATGGGGGAACAGACCCCCATGGAGACTGACGATGGGAGCCGTGCTCAATTCGGTCCCCTCTGAGTACGGATCCGGAGACCCATACGGCCCCGGAGTCCGACAAGCAGCCTCCTTCAAGAGAAGGAGGTGTGCCCGTCCCGCCGATGACCTCTGTCCAACCAGAGGCACCGGTTATCTATTGGAAGCACTACGAGGCGCTTCCATTGTGGAAGAACACCGTATCCTTATGGGTACGGCGATTGAGAAGGTTCAGTCCGTTAAGAGCGGACTGACCGAAGCCTGCAGTGGCCTGCTGGCAAGTTTTGAGGTAAGCGGCGTTAACCGAGAAAATCCCAATATAGACAGTAGCCCCTGAGATACTGTCCGGTGTTCGAAAAGAAAAGTTGGATGGAGGATCAATTGAATTCCGCAGGAAACTAACCAAACTAAGTCTGATGTGAATGAGCAAGCGTCGCTGCTGGCCGCAACCACTCACACTTCCGAAGTCTCCGGACTAAAGCAGAGACTGGGGCAGGCCAAAGAGGAGCTCGGCCAAGCGAGGAAGCAGCTGGAAGATCAGCAAGGTATGTATTGACTCGCTGTGTATTCGGAAAGAATAAATGATGAATACTGACCGTAGTGTCATGATACATGTAGGAGCGATGACCGAGGTCGAGGCCCTTGAAAAGGCCCTGGTCGAAGCCAAGGGGAAAGCTGTTAAGGAGAAGGCTGCTCGCAAGAAGCTAAAGGCTAGGCTGAACGAGGTCCAGCAAGAGCTCCAAGATGCTATGAAGAAGTATGAGGCCTTGGAGGGAGATGCTGCGGCTCGAGAGGCCGAACTCTCAAAGGCTCGCCAAAGCACGGAAGCGGCCCGAGTTGAAGCCCAGGGTGCCCTCCAGGAGATCCAGGAGGCCAAGAAGATCGCCACGGGTAAGGCATTTAGTATGCAAAGCAAGTATGTGAAGAAGAAATATTTCCTACTAACCCGGATTCAGAGTTCTCCAGGGGCATTTGCAGATCTGCCACACAGTGTATCTGACACCGCAGAGTTCTTCCAGGCCGAAGAAGGGAGCTCAGCAGAGAAACTATTCTGATCGCAATACCTTGCGCCATAGCATCCCGTGACCTTCATTGATCAACTAAAATAGCTGGTAGAGCTGCATAGGGTGGCCGAAACTGGCCATGAAGGATTTGATAATCCGGTTGTGGCCTGCCGAAGCTATGCCCGGGAGCTACTTCGGGCTTGTAAAGCGGCTGGTGAGCGCATGTCCTCGGCTGGACGTCGTCAAGCGATCGGCCTGCATTGAAGGTGCACACATGGCCTTCGCCCGCGTCAAGGTGTGGTGGGCGAAGATGGATGCCGTCAAGCTGACGACCGAAGGACCGCCAGAGGGCAAGGAGCACCGCACGCCGGAGCGGTATTTTGTGGATGTACTGGAGGGGTTTCACATTGTAGCAACGCAATGTGCACAAGACATTATTTTTGAATGAATACATTCATGTTGTCTTTGCCTTGTATGATGAAACAAAATCGCTATGTAATATAATGTTTTGTTGAAACATTTCTCCTCCTGTGCGGCCGTGTTATGTGAAATCTGAGAGTTGGCCAGTCGTCAGCTTCTGCCCCCACGTAGGAAATACGGGGGTGTTTGGGATGTAATCTAAACACTCTTGATCGAATTGTTTGGTCCTTGAAGGAGGTTGAGGGAGTCCTGGATTAGGGGTCTCCGGACAACCGGACTATATCCTTTGGCCGGACTGTTGGACTATGAAGATACAAGATTGAAGACTTCGTCTCATGTCCGGATAGGACTCTACTTGGCATGGAAGGCAAGCTAGGCAATACGGATATGTATATCTCCTCCTTTGTAACCGACCTTGTGTAACCCTGGCCACCTCCGAAGTCTATATAACCCGGAGGGTTTTAGTCCGTAGGACAACATACAATCATACCATAAGCTAGCTTCTAGGGTTTATCCTCTCCGATCTCGTGGTAGATCAACTCTTGTAATACTCATATCATCAAGAATAAATCAAGCAGGACGTAGGGCTTTACCTCCATCAAGAGGGCCCGAACCTGGGTAAAACATCATGTTCCCTGCCTCTTGTTACCATCCTCCTTAGACGCACAGTTCGGGACCCCCTACCCGAGATCCGCCGGTTTTGACACCGACATTGGTGCTTTCTTTGAGAGTTCCTCTGTGTCGTCGTCGTTAGGCTTGATGGCTCCTACGATCATGGATAGCAATGCAGTCCAGGGTGAGACTTTTCTCCCCGGACAGATCTTTGTGTTCGGCGGCTTCGCACTGCGGGCCAACTCGCTTGGCCATCTGGAGCAGATCGAAAGTTAAGCCCATGGCCACCAGGTCAGGTTTGGAAGCTTAAACTACACGGCCGATATTCGCGGTCACGATGAGTACGATTTAGCTCTACCATCGGACCGTATTCAGGAGATCGCACCGGCAGCCGCTCCGAGCCTCAATTCGGAGCCAGTTGCGCCATCCATGGATGGGTGGATAGACCCCGTCACGGAGGCCGCATCCTCAGCAGCGATCAAGCCGAATATCGACCTTACCCTTCACGAGAGCCGTGTTGCCAAACTACCGGATCCTTCTCCTGCCACGGACTCCGAACCGCCTGTGCCCATTCCTGTCGAATCCGATTGGGCGCCGATCATGGAGTTTACCACCGCGGATATTTTTCAGCACTCGCCCTTTGGCGACATACTGAACTCATTAAGGTCTCTCTCCTTGTCAGGAGATTCCTGGCCGAACTACGTCCGACAGGATTGGGATGCGGATGACGAAGAAATTCGCTGCCCACCCACCACCCACCTAGTAGCCACTATCGATGACTTAACCGACATGCTCGACTTCGACTCCGAAGACATCGACGGTATGGACGATGATGCAGGAGACGAAGAGGAACCACTGCCCACAGGGCAATGGACAGCCACCTCATCATACGATATATACATGGTGGACACACCCAAAGAAGGCAATGGCCACGAGACAACGGAGGATGACCCCTCCAAAAAGCAACCCAAGCGCCGGCGTCAGCGGCGCCGCTCTAAGTCTCGCTGTCGGTGTCACAACCGGCGGATCTCGGGTAGGGGGTCCCGAACTGTGTGTCTAAGGAGGATGGTAACAAGAGGCAGGGAACATGATGTTTTACCCAGGTTCGGGCCCTCTTGATGGAGGTAAAACCCTACGTCCTGCTTGATTTATTCTTGATGATATGAGTATTACAAGAGTTGATCTACCATGAGATCGGAGAGGCTAAACCCTAGAAGCTAGCCTATGGTATGATTGTATGTTGTCCTACGGACTAAAACCCTCCGGTTTATATAGACACCGGAAAGGGCTAGGGTTACACAAGGTCGGTTACAAAGGAGGAGATATACATATCTGTACTGCCTAGCTTGCCTTCCACGCCAAGTAGAGTCCCATCCGGACACGAGACGAAGTCTTCAATCTTGTATCTTCATAGTCCAACAGTCCGGCCAAAGGATATAGTCCGGCTTTCCGGAGACCCCCTAATCCAGGACTCCCTCAGTAGCCCCTGAACCAGGCTTCAATGACGACGAGTCCGGCGCGCAGTATTGTCTTCGGCATTGCAAGGCGGGTTCCTCCTCCGAATACACCACGGAAGAATTTGAATACAAGGGTAGTGTCTGACCCTGTAAAATAAGTTCCACATGCCACCATAGAGAGAATAATATTTCTACAAATCTAATCTGCTGACTTGTTTTGGCAACATGACATTATGCCATGGCCCGGTGATTATTCGAACCGTTTCCTTTAACTAGCCCCGCACATAACGCGAGGCAATTTTTTGACACGTCTTGTCAAAGCGGAGATCGTGTCCCCCTTATTACGGGATTCTCATCAATATGGGCGTGGGTAACCCAACCATGCTTAGGACTCCTAGATTTTAGGCAAGCCCCAAACGGCCATGAGGAGGACGCTTGATATTCACCCTCTTTATAAAGGGTCAAGGTTTTTTACTTTTTTCCTCCCGTGCTCAATCGAATCCTTCCCCCGCCTCGAGTTCTAACACCCAAAGCTCAGGTCAGGTGCTTCGAACCTTGAATCATGTCCGGATCCAGCCTCCAGGGCCGGTGGATGCCCTCCTCCGTCATGGAGGAGGATATCAGGAAGTTGAGGGAGGCAAGATACTTGACCGCCGAAGTCTCGCATCGGCTGCCCGCCCGAGGGCAGGTCGTCCCTACTCCTAAACCCAACGAAGACGCCGTGTTCATCTCCCACTTTCTCCGAGGACTAGGCTTCACTCTGGATCCCTTCGTCAGGGGTTTGATGTTCTATTACGGGCTTGATTTCCACGATCTAGCCCCGGATTCCTTCCTCCACATCTCGGCATTTATTGTCGTATGTGAGGCCTTCCTCCGCATTACCCCTCACTTCGGCCTATGGCTCAAGACCTTTGATGTGAAGCCAAAGATGGTCGAGGGGCAGTATGCAGCGTGCGGAGGTGCATTAATAAGCAAGATTGCTGGAGCTCCATGGCCAAAAGGTTCCTTTTCCAGAGGTGTCTGGATTATGGCAAAGGGAGTGGTTCTACATCACCGCTCCCAGAAGTGCCAAGTGG
>NC_041392.1:524712758-524729284 GCF_002162155.2 Triticum dicoccoides | reverse complement strand
GCTCGGGCCCCCACCACAACTGATGTCATGGATCAGCAGGGGCTAAGTTGGGGTCCAGCCAAGGACGTGCCCATACTGTAGAGCCGCATCCAGGATCTCTTCGAGGGAGACTTTTGTTTGGTTATGGTAGTGCAAGTCATGTTGGTTCATCAAGTCCAGCCTTGCAAACGCCGGCCCCTCCGTTTATGGGAATTCAACCTAGAAGGACCGCGCGCTATTCAGAATTTCCTCGGCCTGACGCACGAGGAGATGTACCAGTCGTTCTTCGGTCCCTAGATAGAGTGTCCGGATACCCCCGAGGACGTGGGCCTGAGCAGCAACCGCACCGCAGCACAAGTAAGTAATCCTCTAGCCGAACACACTGTCTTTCTTTTATCATGACATCATTCTGAAGGATCGCTCTTTGACCAAGACTGGATAGCAAAGGCGAAGATGATCCGGTGTTCGGCTCCCCTTCCCGAAGGCTTGGACAATCCGGTGCTGGAAAAGATGCTCGAGCCAGCACCTTGCCTGGTGCCCGCAAAATAAGATGAAGGGGGGAATGAAGAGGGCCAAAGCGGGCCTCCACCGCTATCTGTTCCAACCGAGGGAACGAGTGTCTCCGTGAGGGAGGATAGCCAAGAGAAGGAGCCTGACATTCCTTCGCCCCGGGGGAGGAAGAGAACTACCTCTGATGATCCGGAAACCAAGGTTTCCAAACGGGAGAAGAAAACTCCACCAGAGGGTCCCATCTCGGAGGGCGCTTTTGCCGCACAAAGTTCGTGCGGGGATCAGCCCTCTAACGAGTCGTAAGTGATCAAAATTTACTTGATAGCAGAAATATTATACCTTACTTCCGAGGAAACTAACCGAAGCATTTATCTTGCAGTTCGGATCTTAGCCCTTCTCAACAGAGCTCGTCTTCAGGGGACCTTCTTCCGGAGATGATGGAGAGCGAAACACCTCCCCCGGACTCCCCCGCTCAAGAAGCGGGCGACCTTGAAGTGTCGTCACAGAGGGCCTCTCCGGATCCGGTGAGGCCAGAAGATAATCCCATAGTCACCCGAAGTCCCCAGCATCCGGCTCTTAAAGAGGGCAGACAAAAGAGTCTGGCTCCGTCTGGTATGCGGTCGGGCGCACTGAGGGATCTGCTGAAGCGAGCGACCATCTCGGAAGAACACCATGCGTTGATGGGTACGTTGATGGAAAGGATTTCTTCCGCCGAAAGCAGGCTGCATGACGCCTTTATGAGTCTACTAACGGGCTTTGAGGTACGTAAAATGATATACCTTTGCGATGGTGCCGCACGTTTTTAGGTGTACCCGGTGTAGATAGTAGCCCCTAAGACTCTGGTTGTCACCGAGAATGGTGGAAAATAGAGGATCATAGTCCTAGGTAATAACCATACCGCCTTTATGTGCAGGTGGTGGAAGCTCTGGTGGCTAGCCGGACTCATGAGTTTGCCAAACTAAAGCGGCAACTGGATGCGGCTGATGCCGACATCGAGCTTGTTAACAAGCGACTTGATGAGGCACAGGGTAAGTGATATTTTCTGGTAAATGTGACATAGTAAGAGCAGCGTGACGCCAGTATCTTTAATATGTTGTGACTGCATATGGAGCTGCCACTATGGAGACCCTTCGGGCGGAACTTGCCCAAGACAAAGAACAAGCAAGGAGTAGTAATGCAGTTGCTTTGAAGGCGGCCGAAGAGTTAAGAGCCGAGAAGGCCGCGCATTACGAGAGCAAAGAGAAAATGGCCAAGATGGCTATAGAGTTAAAATATACTGCCGACCGTTGTGAGGTCCTTGAAGAAGAAAACCGAACGAAGGCGACGGACCTCAAAAAGGCCACGATGGAGACCAAAGACACCCGCTCTGCCATGAGAGCGAAGAAGGAGGAGCTGCGTGAAGTCAGTGATATTGTGGCTGGGAAGCCCTTTTTGCTACAGAGGAAGTTCGTAGATCCGCGGTACACCCCTCTGGATCGGCTGTGGAGTTCGGCAAACACATATTTGCATTCGATGGAGAGTGCTGTCGATGCGGCCGAATACTTCCGAGATCAAATAGATTGTGAAGTGGACAAGCTATTCTAGTCGCAGTTTAACGTTCCAGAGCGTCCGCTTGCGCTAACTGATCAGCTTGCCGAATGGGCCGAACTCAATAGATTGTCCGGACTTGCCATGAGGTCCGTCGTAGATCATCTATGGCCGGAAAAACCGAAGCTGAACAACTATTTTAGTTTAGTGCAGTAGTTCCTTGGTGCGGTGCCACGCATCAATGCGATGAAGAGGTCGGCGTGCATAGAAGGCTCGCGAATGGCTTTTGCCCGTGTCAAAGCATACTGGGCGGAAATGGATGCTACCACTGTTGCGGTGCAAGGTTCGGCCATAGGCCGAGTGGCTGCCGAGCACTATTTTGAAGAAGTCCTTGAGGGTGCTCGTTTGATAGAGGCCTAGTGCTCGAAGAATATTATGTTTGAGTGACATGTATTCCCATTGTAAAAATAATGTTTTATTAATTTTATCAAGGCTATATTTATACTTTCGCTCGAAAGTATTGTGATGCCTCCTGTGCGGCCGTTTTATGTATACATGTGTATAACCTGAAAGATTGCAGTCGTCGGCTTCAGCCCCCACGCATATAATGCGGGGGTGTTCGCAGAAGACGCGTATTCACACTTAATCCAACGTCTTGGTCCTACTAAGGAGGTGAGAGCGCAGCAAACTAGGCAACTGGACTATAATGCTTTAGCACTTTCACTTAGCCATAGGAGTTTGACAGTGGGGCTACTATATAGCCCCTGATGGCGCCGCACTCGCCCGAGTTCGGGGTGCGTACATGCCCGGCCGGGAAACGGCCCTTCGTTAAGGCGGAGGAATTCTAGGATTCCGATAGGTCATCGAGTGGTTGACCAGTCTCGCGCTATATCACGACAGTCAGTTTTCGGCTTTCTCTACTGAGGTGCTCGTCCGGATGAACCAGGGCACAATCGCAGTCATTCTCCTGGTGCCGCCTTAGCCGATAGAGAGGAATGTAAGGCAACAAAACACAGGAGCCGGGCAAACCCAACATTTGACCCAAGACATGATTCGGAGCTGATGCATATAAGGCCAAACTCGCAACGCCGAACACTCCCTAAGGTATTCGGTCTTTACGGTGTAAACCGGGCCTAAATAGTGCCCTTTGTAAGGAGCCCCTAATGTCCAGGTACGTGCATTGTTCTGACGTGGCCACATGCCAAGACGTCAGCATCCTTCTCAATTGTACTGAGAATCCGAGGGATGTGTAACAACAAGAGACAGTAAAAAAAGGTTGACGCAGGGTCTTAATCTAAAAAGAATCCTTGGAACGGGTCCTTGCTGCACGTCTGCGCCTGTGTCTCCATTGTGCCGTATCCTGGATGGGTGCAGCATGATTGTCATCTATAAAAGAGAGGAACTTAGGTGAAAAGTTATCGTGCAAAAAGGTGGGTTAAAAGAAACCATCTATAGTTCAAGATGAGTAAAAATTGCCACTTGTCTGCGTGCATTGATCCCCTTGTATTTGTAATAGGGGTGTGGCCATCAAACATGTACGAATTTCGTGTAGCTGCGCCGGACTCGTCTAACCGTGTCTGTGGTCTTGACGACCTATCGAATGCTTTAGTTGGTGAGGCCGTTTTATTGTGCGGCTGCCAAGGCAGCCGCACTCTCTTCGGCCCGCAGGGATCACTTAATATTTCCATTTATCGTAATGATGCCACGTGGACCGGGCATATTAAGTGTGAGGGAAGCGTAATGCGGTATTGCATTAAATAGAGCGAAAGCTTCGCGTCCAAGTAGTGCTTGATAGCCACCTTGGAATGGAGCAATGTGGAAGGTTAAATTTTCGCTACGGAAGTTATCGGGGAAGCCGAATATAACCTCTAGTAGCAGGGAGCCCGTGCAATGAGCCCCTGGTCCTGGCGTTACTCCTCTAAAGGTAGTGTTGTTGTGGCGAATTTTCGTTGGGTCGATCCCCATTTTGCGGATTGTGTCCTGATATATCAGGTTTAAGCTGATGCCGCCGTCCATCAGGACTCGTGTGAAGTGGTATCCGTCAATTATTGGATCTAATACCAAGGCAGCCCACCCTGCATTCCGGATACTTGCTGAGTAATCCTAATGGTCGAATGTGATCGGTTGAGACGGACAGTGGCAGAACTCCGCGGTGATAGGCCCTTGGGCATGTTTGACTGGGAGTGCCGCTTTGGTTCTCCCTTTTATCACGTGTAGCACATTTACTGTTTTGACTTCTGGTGGAAATTTATTCTGTTCCCCAGTGTTTTGCTTGCGAGGCTCATCCTCGTCTTCGCTTGGTGTATCCTGCCCCTTATGTTCGGCGTTGAGCTTGCCGGACTGCTTGAAGACCCAAAATTCTCTGTGGGTATGATTTGCAAGTTTATCGGGGGTGCTATGGATCTGACATATTTGGTCCAGAATTTTGTTTAAGCTGGACAGTTCATCTCTGGCGCCTTTAGAGGGCGGCTTTTGCTGACCTGGCCGAGAGCTTCTGAACCCGGCGTTTACCGACGTGCTCTTCGGGTTGTCTTCTTTATTCTGGCGCTTATTATTTTTGCTACGTCGTGATTTCCCGTTTCCATCTCTAACTTCGGATGTGCTTGGGTCATTGGTGCTGCATCGGGCTAGCCAGTTGTCCTCGCCCGCGCAAAAGTGGGTCATGAGGCTTGTTAATGCTGCCATTGTTCTCGGCTTTTCTTGGCCAAGGTGCCTGGCAAGCCATTCGTCTTGGACGCTGTGCTTGAAGGCTGCCAGGGCCTCGACGTCCGGACAATCGACTATTTGGTTCTTTTTAGTGAGAAACCTGTTCCAAAGCTTTCGGGCTGACTCTCCGGGCTGTTGAGTTATATGACTTAGATCGTCTGCATCCGGTGGTCGGACATATGTCCCTTGAAAATTTTCCCGAAAGGCGTCTTCGAGCTCTTACCAGCTTCCAATGGAGCTTTCAGGGAGGCTTTTAAGCCAGTGCCGAGCTGGCCCTTTGAGATTGAGGGGTAAGTACTTGATGGCGTGGAGATCATCCCCTCGGGCCATATGGATATGGAGGATATAGTCCTCAATCCAAACCCGAGGGTCTATTGTTCCGTTGTATGCCTCTATGTTTACGGGTTTGAATCCCTCTGGAAATTCATGGTCCGGCACCTCATCGGTGAAACATAGGGGGTGTGCGGCACCCCTGTATCTGGGTGTACCGTGTTATTCGGATGTTTGTTGTATTGCATCGTATGCTGGAGCGCGCTTGCGTGGTCCATAGATGGATCTGGTTGCGCCATCCTTTTGATGCGAGCCTTCGTGTGGGTCGCGCATTGGCTTATGTGCGGCGTTGTTCGCCGCTTTATGTTGGCCGTGAGGTCGTCTATCCGGCCGGATGGCCATTTTAATTTTTGGTTGCGGGGGATCTAAGGCCTCCTCATCAAATTCAGGAAGCAACTTCCACTTCGGGTAGCTCTTGGTGTGGCGATTACTGCCGTACTTCACTGCTGTGTTGAGTACTTCACTCCATTTTATTTTGAGTATGTCTTGTGCAGCCTTGAGCCTTTGCTTCTGTTTTTTCAGACTCCTCGCCGTGGCAACAAGCCTTTGGTAGGTGCTCCTGGCGCCTGTCCGGTGTGATGTCATCCGGACTGTTATCTTTGACGGGGTTGGGTTGTTCGGCTTGATTTTCCGTGTTACCGTGGTTGGGCAATGGTTCACCCTGCTCTAACGTTGGGTCTATGTGACCGTTATTCCTGCCGGGGCGGGATTTGGGGCGGCGTTTACGCTGCCGCTTTGACTGCTACTCGAGGGAACCACCCATCGCTGCGTCCTTCCGTTCCTCGTCGTTATTTTCTTTGGGTGTATCCACCATGTAGACATCATGTGATGAAGTGGGCGTCCAGTGCCCTGTGAGCAGTGGTTCTTCTTCGACACCTGCATCGTCGTCCATACCGCCGATGTCTTCGGCATCGAAGTCAAGCGTGTCGGTTAAGTCATCGACAGTGGCTACTAAGTGGGTGGTGGGTGGGCGGCGAATTTCTTCGTCGTCCGCATGCCAATCCTGCCGGACGTAGTTCGGCCAGGATTCTCCTGACAAGGAGAGAGACCTTAATGAGTTCAATATGTCGCCAAAGGGCAAGTGCTGGAAAATATCCACGGAGGTAAACTCCATGATCGGTGCCCAATCGGATTCGATAGGTACGGGCGCACGCGGTTCGGAGTTCGTGGCTGGAGAAGGATCCGGCAGTTTGGCAACACGGCTCTCATGAAGGGTAAGGTCGATATTCGGCTCGATCGCCGCTCAGGGTACGACCTCCGTGACGGGGTCCATCCACCCGTCCATGGATGGCGCAATTGGCTCCGAATTGAGGCTCGGGGCGGCTGCGGTGCGATCTCCTGAATACGGTCCGATGATAGGGCTAAATCGTACTCATCATGACCGCGCGGCGCACAAGGCAGGGGCTCGAATCCGTTGAAGATCAAGTCTCCGCGGATGTCGTCCGTGTAATTTAAGCTTCCAAACCTGACCTGGCGGCCAGGGGCGTAACTTTCGATCTGCTCCATATGGCCAAGCGAGTTGGCCCGTAGTGCGAAGCCGCCGAACACAAAGATCTGTCCGGGGAGAGAAGTCTCACCCTGGACTGCGTCGCTCTCGACGATCGTAGGAGCCATCAAGCCTAACGGCAACGACATAGAGGAACTCTCAATGAAAGCACCAATGTCGGTATCAAAACCGGCGGATCTTGGGTAGGGGGTCCCGAACTGTGCGTCTAAGGCGGATGGTAACAGGAGGCAGGGAACATGATGTTTTACCCAGATTCGGGCCCTCTTGATGGACGTAAAACCCTATGTCCTGCTTGATTTATTCTTGATGATATGAGTATTACAAGAGTTGATCTACCACAAGATCGGAGAGGCTAAACCCTAGAAGCTAGCCTATGGTATGATTGTATGTTGTCCTATGGACTAAAACCCTTCGGTTTATATAGACACCGGAAAGGGCTAGGGTTACACAAGGTCGGTTACAAAGGAGGAGATATACATATCCGTACTGCCTAGCTTGCCTTCCATGCCAAGTAGAGTCCCATCCGGACACGAGACGAAGTCTTCAATCTTGTATCTTCATAGTCCAACAGTCCAGCCAAAGGATATAGTCCGGCTGTCCGGAGACCCCCTAATCCAGGACTCCCTCACCCGCCAAGGAAAAAGTGGTGATATCGGCACCGGAGATAATAGCACTCCAGACAGTGCCGAAGACAACAACAATCCCCTCCAGCAAGATTTAGAGCAGGAGGATGGAGGAGCCAGCCCTGCTGAGAGAGCGGCAGATGAAGAGGCGGAGGATGATAATTACATGCCTCCCTCCAAAGACGAGGCAAGCCTCGACGATGACAAATTCATCGTGCCATAGGATCCCATCGAACAAGAGTGCTTCAAGCGCCGGCTTATAGCCACGACAAATAGCCTTAAGAAAAAGCAGCAGCAGCTTCAAGCTAATCAAGATTTGCTAGCTGACAGATGGACTGAAGTCCTGGCGGCCGAGGAATATAAACTCGAACGCACCTCCAAGAGTTACCCAAAGTGCAGGTTGCTACCCCGACTAGAGGAGGAAGCACCGAAATCTACACCCCCAGCATATGACGCGGCTGATCGGCCACCCCGTGGCCATGACAGAGAGGCATTCCAGCCAAAAACTCAGCCCGCACCCTGACGCCATTCAAATAAAAAGGCATGGGGAAATACGCCAGACCTGCGAGACGTATTGGAGGACAAAGTAAAACATGCAAGATCGATCTATGGATCACGAGGGCGCGCCACTATGCGAGACGATAATCGTCACGCCGGATATAGTAAAAGTAAGTCCGGTCGGGCCGAACACAGCGGGCAAGACTCATTTGAGCTGCATCGCGATATAACCCAGTACAGAGGCGCCGCACACCCCCTATGCTTCACAGACGAAGTAATGGATCATCAAATCCCAGAGGGTTTCAAACCCGTAAATATAGAATCATACGACGGCACAATAGATCCTGCGGCATGGATCGAGGATGTCCTCCTGCATATCCACATGGCCCACGGTGAAGATCTACACGCCATTAAATACCTCCCACTCAAGCTCAAAGGACCACCTCGGCATTGGCTCAATAGCTTGACAGCAGAGTCCATTGGCTGTTGGGAGGATCTGGAAGCCGCATTCCTCGACAACTTCCAGGGCACTTACGTGCGACCCCCAGATGCCGATGACTTGAGCCACATAATTCAGCAGCCAGAGGAATCGGCCAGGCAATTCTGGACACGGTTCCTAACAAAGAAAAATCAAATCGTCGACTGTCCGGATGCAGAGGCCCTAGCAGCTTTTAAGCACAACATCCGGGACGAATGGCTCGCCCGGCACCTTGGCCAGGAAAAGCCGAAATCTATGGCAGCCCTCACGACACTCATGACCCGCTTTTGTGCGGGAGAAGACAGCTGGCTGGCTCACAACAATAACATATCAAAGAACCATGGTACTTCGGATACCAAGGATGGCAATGGCAGGTCATGTCGCAATAAACAAAAGCGCCGCATTAACAGTGACAATACCGAGGATACGTCAGTCAATGCCGGATTCAAAGGGCTCTAAACCCGGTCAGCGGAAAAAGCCATTCAAAAGAAGCACTCCGGGCCCGTCTAATTTGGATTGTATACTCGATCGCTCGTGCCAAATACACGGCACCCCCGACAAGCCAGCCAACCACACCAACAGGGATTGTTGGGTGTTCAAGCAGGCTGGCAAGTTAAATGCCGAAAACAAAGATAAGGGATCACATAGCAATGACGAGGAGGAGCCCCGGCAGCCGAACACCGAAGGACAGAAGAGGTTCCCTCCACAAGTGCGGACGGTGAACATGATATACGCAACCCACATCCCCAAGAGGGAGCGGAAGCGTGCGCTCAGGGACGTATATGCGTTGGAGCCAGTCGCCCCAAAGTTCAACCCATGGTCTCCTGTCCGATCACCTTCGACTGCAGGGACCACCCCACTAGTATCCGTCATGGCGGATTCGCCGCATTGGTCCTAGACCCAATCATTGACGGATTTCACCTCACTCGAGTCCTTATGGATGGCGGCAGCAGCCTGAACCTGCTTTATCAGGACACAATGCGCAAAATGGGTATAGACCCCTCAAGTATCAAACCCACAAAAACACCTTTAAAGGCATCATACCAGGTGTAGAGGCCCATTGCACAGGCTCAGTAACACTGGAAGTGGTCTTCGGATCCCCGGATAACTTCCGAAGCGAAGAGTTAATCTTCGACATAGTCCCGTTCTGTAGTGGCTACCATGCACTGCTCGGGCGAACCGCATTTGCGAGATTCAATGCGGTACCGCATTATGCATATCTCAAGCTCAAGATGCCAGGACCTCGGGGGGTCATCACAGTTAATGGAAACATAGAGCGCTCTCTCCGCACGGAGGAGCACACTGCGGCCCTCGCAGCAGAAGCGCAAAGCAGCCTCTTAAGGCAATCCACCAGTTCGGGGATTAAGGACCCTTCAAGAGCGCCTGGCACGTTCCGAGCTCGCATAGCAATGCGGCCCCCACCCCGGTCCCAGCCAAACGGCGAAATCCGTGCCACGCGTACATATGTACGCATTAAAAATACCATGGGCACAGGTGGGGAGGGGGGCACGACTACGGCATGCTCCAAGACGCGGCTTAAACCGCACTAGGGGCTTCCCGCTTTGTTATTTTTCTCTTTCAGGACTTTAATCTCTGGGAACCCTGTCCGGCAGCACGGTTGCCGAACACATGATGCAGCAACCAAGGAGGCAAAAATCTACGTCACCCCACGGAACTCCCAGGTGGATTATGATAACGAGTGAAATATTTGCTTTAATACTATTCCTCAGCTTGCCCTTGGAAGGGACATGTCAAACAGTCCTACTTTTTGCTTATTGCACTACTTGTATCATTCTGCTTTAACGCACCTTTTTTGAATAAAACAATTCATAGCATTAAGACTATTATTGCATTCTTCCTTTACATATATATGTTCATTCATGACATCTAGCACCCGTACACTCTGGTACGGCCAATACGCCAGGGGCTTAAGCATACCCCATAATGCGGCGTGAGAAGTACGAACACTTTCGACAGTGCAGCACCCCGAACTTATAGCATTATATGCATCAGCTCCGAATCATGTCTTGGGTCAATAGTTGGGTTTGCCCGTCTCCCATGTTTTGGTATCTTACGTTCCGCTATATCAGCTAAGGTAGCACTAGGAGAACTACTGCGATTGTACCCCGGTTCTGCTGGGCTAAGCACCTCAGTAGAGAAAGCTAAAACTGACTGTCATGATAAGGTGAGAGACTGGTCGCTGTTTAAGAGGTTTCAAGTCCCTAAAGACTTATGCTGCTTAGAGCGAGGAGTCGGCCCTGTCCGGCTTAAGGCATGTATCACGCCCGAAATTCGGCCTTCCGAATACTAGGTGCTTTGCCAAAATTTAAAATTATAGAACTCTATGGCTAAGTGAGAGTGATAACGCATTATAGTCCGATTGCCTTGTTCGTTGTGCTGAGCACCTCCCTCGAAGGACCCAACAATGGGGGCAGAAGCCGACGACTAGCCATCTCTCAGATTTGATAAACAGCCAAACAGAAGGCAATATTTTAAATTCAAACAAGCGTTGCATAGCGCATATGAACAAGTTTTCATAATACAAGATTACACGAGCAAGTTCATTCAAATATTACATCTTTTGCACACTCGTCCGCTGCAAGACGGGCACCCTTCATGACACCCTCATAGTACATCTCGGGGTGGCGATGCTCCTTTCCCTGCGGCGGCCCCTCCTTCACCAGCTTCATGGCGTCCATCTTAGCCCAGTGCACCTTCGCACGGGAGAAAGCCCGGCGTGCACCTTCGATGCAGATGGACCCCTTGATGACTTCCAGCCGTGGGCAGGCATCCACAAGCCGCCTCACCAGGCCGAAGTAGCTATTGGGAAGGGCGCCGCCAGGCCACATCCGTACTATAAAGCCCTTCATGGCCTGTTCGGCCGCCTTGTGTAGCTCGACGAGTTGCTTCAGCTGGTCGCTCAGAGGCATCGGGTGTTCGGTCCCAGTATACTGAGACCAGAACAGCTTCTCCGTTGAGCTTCCCTCCTCGGCCTGGTAAAACTGTGCGGCATCCGACACGCTGCGGTGCAAATCTGCGAATGCTCCTGGAGAGCTCCGGACTCGGGTAAGTAACAAGTAATTTACTTTCACATGCTTGCTTTGCATATTGAATGCCTTACCCGCCGCTATCTTCTTCATCGCATCAATCTCCTGGAGGGCCTTTTGGGCCTCAGCCTTGGCATTCTTTGCGCTCTCGAGGGCCGCGGCAAGCTCGGACTCTCGCGTCTTCAAGTCAAGCTCCAACGCCTTGTGCTTCGTCACGAGAGCGTGGAGCTCTTGCTGCACCTCGCCCACCCGTGCCTCCTGCCTTTCCCGCTCGGTGCGCTCCTTGCCTGCTTTGTTTTCGGCCTCGGATAGCGCTTGCTTCAGGGTCACCACCTCGGTCATGGCCCCTGGCAAATTTACGATGATCCTGTCATTTTGCAATCGCATTCTTTTTATATATATCCATAGACTAGGTACTACTTACCTTTGTTCTTCTCGAGTTGCCTCTTAGCAAGGCCGAGCTCTTCCTTGGACCCTTCGAGGTCCTACTTCAGTGTGGCGACCTCCGCTGTCAGTGCGGCAGAGGCCAACAGCGAAGCCTGCATACGCATATAGACATACTTATATTAGACTCCTGCGATATTGTTTGATCCTCTATTCGGCTTTTCTTTGTGAACACCGAACAGAGCATCAGGGGCTACTGTCTATGCGGTAATATTTTTCCTATATTTCAAATACTTACCTCAAAGCCTGTTAGAAGGCCGGCACAGGCTTCAGTCAGTCCGCTGTTGGCGGACTGAACCTTCTAGATCACCGCACTCATAACAGTGCGGTGCTCTTCGTCGATGGAAGCACTGTGAAGCGCTCCCAGTAGATTGTCCGGTGCCCCTGGATGGGCAGAGGTCACCGGCACAGGCGTCTTGCCCCTTTTGGAAGGAGGCCTCCTGCCCGAGTCCGGAACCATTGGGGGTTCCAGCGTGGTGTTCGGCTGAGGGCCGAACTCGGAGCCCTCGGGAGCCTTACTCCCTCTCCTCCTGGAGTCCGGAAGGTCGCCTTGAGGAGCCTTCGGGATTGTCTCCCCTCGACCCGGTGCCTCTTGAGACAATACCTCGGCATTGTCCGTAGGGCACGGGGAGGTGGCGGTCGGAAGTGGATCGCTATCCATATCCGACGAGTCCAAGGAGCCGCCCAACGAAGATACATCGATACGGGCTTGGCGCGGTCTGCATAATCATATTCGGCGTTAGGGGAAGCAGTGCGACGACTGTATGCTATGAGTTACTCTGGTATCCGAATACTTACGACTTCGCCATGGGTTTGGCCCTGAGCAGCCACTCGTCTTCGCCTTCGGTGGCGGTGGTGGAGTAGTTCGGAAGGAGGGTTCTCCCCTTCTTGGACCCTTCGCCCCCCGGTCGGGGCGTCCTTCCTTTTCTTTTCTCCCCCGACTGAAGGGGGAGCATCTTCATCTTCCTCCTCGTCTTCGGGGGAGGAGTGCGTCGTGGAGTTATCGAACGATGAGTCTGATAACACATGGCATCGGGAACTCTTTCGGGTTCCCTTGGCCTTCTTGGTCTTCTCCGGCACCTTGTAAGGAGCCGGAGTCAGCATCTCCGTCAAGAGAGCGTCCGCAGTGTCTTCGGGCAGAGGGGTCGGACAGTTAGTCTGCCCCGACGTCTCCACCCAGTCCTGTCAAAGGCATGGAGCTCAGACCCCGCACATGGTTAAGCTAGGGAAATAAATATCCTACCGGATGTATAGAACTCACTGAATGCGCTAGGTGCTTCGCGCTTAGCCCGCGGTCCTCGGTGAGAGAGGGAGGGACCTTGGTGCCCTTGAACAACACCCTCCAGATGTCCTTGTGCGTCGTGTCGAAGAGCTCGCTCAGAGTCTGGTGCTGGGCCGGGTCGAACTCCCACAAGTTGAAATCCCGTTGTTGACATGGGAGGATCCGGCGGATGAGCATGACCTGGACTATGTTGACAAGCTTGAGCTTCTTGCTTGCCATATTTCGGATACATTTCTGGAGTCCGTCCAGCTCCACCGATAAACCCCAGGATAGGCCCTTCTCTTTACAGGAGGTGAACCGCATGGGGATTCCGGATCGAAACTCGGGGCCACCACCCAGTTGGTGTCATGCGGCTCGGTGATGTAGAACCACGCTGATTGCCACCCCTTTATGGTCTCCACTAAGGAGCCTTCAAGCCATATAACATTGGGCATCTTGCCCACCATGGCTCCGCCGCATTCTGCTTGTTGGCCTCCCACCACCTTCGGAGTGGGGCCGGATGCCGAAGTGGGGCCGGATGCGGAGGAAAGCCTCACACACGACGATGAACGCTGAAATGTTGAGGATGAAGTTCGGGGCCAGATCATGGAAGTCTAGACCGTAGTAGAACATGAGACCGCGGACGAATGGATGGAGGGGAAACCCCAGTCTGTGGAGGAAGTGGTGGAGGAAAACTACCCTCTCATGAGGTTCTGGGGTAGGAACGATCTGCCTCGCAGAGGGCAGCCGGTGCACGATATTCGCAGCTAAGTATCCGGCTCCGCACAACTTTTTGATGTGACCCTCCGTGACGGTGGAAGCCATCCACTTGCCTCCCACTCCAAACATGTTTGGAGAAGGTTGAGGAGAAGGATGTGGACTTGGGCGTTGGATCTTGAGTGCGCAACAATGGATGAGCAAGGAGGAAGAAGGCGTGGGTAGAGAAAGGTTAAACTTATCCCCTTATAAGGGCGGCCGGAACTATGCGCCCCCACTAGCCTGGTAAAACTCGCTTATCCCGCAAGCACCATAATTGATGGCGCAGTTGGGTTACCCACGCCCGTATTGATGAGAATCCCGTAATAAGGGGGACACGATCTCTGCTTTGACAAGACGTGTTAGGAAACTGCCTCGCGTTATGTGCGGGGCTAGTTAAAAGAAACGGTTCGAATAATCACCGGGCCACGGCATGATGTTATGATTGCTGAAACATGTCAGCAGATTAGATTTGTGGAAATATTATTCTCTCTATGGTGGTATGTGGAACTTATTTTGCAGGGTCGGACACTATCCTTGTATTCAGATTGTTCCGTGCTGTATTCAAAGGAGGAACCCGCCTTGCAATGCCGAAGACAACACTGCGCGCCGGACTCATCGTCATTGAAACCTGGTTCAGGGGCTACTGAGGGAGTCCTGGATTAGGGGATCTCCGGACAGACGGACTATATCCTTTGGCTGGACTGTTGGACTATGAAGATACAAGATTGAAGACTTCGTCTCGTGTCCGGATACGACTCTACTTGGCGTGGAAGGCAAGCTAGGCAATACGGATATGTATATCTCCTCCTTTGTAACCGACCTTGTGTAACCCTAGCCACCTCCGGTGTCTATATAAACCGGAGGGTTTTAGTCCGTAGGAGAACATACAATCATACCATAGGCTAGCTTCTAGGGTTTAGCCTCTCCGATCTCATGGTAGATCAACTCTTGTAATATTCATATCATCAAGATTAAATAAAGCAGGACGTAGGGTTTTACCTCCATCAAGAGGGCCTGAAACTGGGTAAAACATCATGTTCCCTGCCTCCTGTTACCATCCGCCTTAGACGCACAGTTCGGGACCCCATACCCGAGATCCGCCGGTTTTGACACCGACAGAGGTGTTTAGCGCAACGAACCAGGCAATTGGACTATACGGCTTTAGCATCCTCACTTAACCACAGGAGTTTGATAATAGAAATATAGGAGCAGCCCCTAGTATCCGGACTAGGAAGCTGTAAACACTTGATCGGGTAAGTATCGATCCCTCGCATGATGCGGAAAAAATCTCTAAGGATTTGATACCTCTGAAGAGCTGACCGGCTCTCACCGCATCATGATAGTCAGTTTTCGGCTTTTTCTACTGAGGTGCTCACTTGGGTAAACCAGGGCACAATCGCAGTAGTTCTCCCTTTACTACCCTAGCCGATACAGCGGAACATAAGGTAGTAAGCACAGGAGCCGGGCAAGCCAACTATTGACTAAAGACATGATTCGGAGCCAATGCATATAGTGCTAAATTCGGGGTGCCGAACTATACTGTAAAAGTGTTCGGACTTTTGTTGCCATGTTGTGCGGCGCTATGAAGCCCCTGGCAAATTGAAACGCACCAGAGTGTACGGGTGTTATCTGATAAAGTTACAAGAAAATAAAAGACAAAAAGGAAACAAAATAAGAACAAGTGGCAATCTAGGGCCGTGAAATTTGGGCCGCAAATTGTTTCTATTATAATTTCCTTGGTGCGTTAAAGCGCATTTATACAAGTAGTGCGATAAGCAGGAGGCTATTTACTATGCCTTAACCAAGGGAGAGCTGCGTGTGGGCCCTGAAAATAGATAAAAGGGATCGTTAAATAAACCACCTAAAGATTTGTAACGCCCTTGATGCGGCTATATCTCCTACGTGTTGAAGCACGACTTAGAGGTATAACCGCATTGAAAGCAATGTCGCAAGTAAGGTAATCTTCACAACAACCCATGTAAAAAGATAATAAGGGGAAAGGTACATAGTTGGCTTACACTCGCCACGTCACACAAAGTACATAAATAGCATTACAATTATCCAATACACTCATGGTCCGACTACGGCACCAAAATAAAAGATCAACCCCAACAAGCGACATGGTCCCGATCGCCCCAACTGGGCACCACTACTGATCATCTGGGAAAGACACATAGTAACGACGGGAGGCTTCATCGAACTCCCACTTGAGCTCAAGCGCATCATCTGGAACGGAGTCATCGGGCCCTGCATCTGGTTTGGAAGTAATCTGTGAGCCACGGGGACTCAGCAATCTCGCACCCTCGCGATCAAGACTATTTAAGCTTATAGGTAAGGCAAGGTAATATGTGGACCTGCAGCAAGCGACTAGCATATATGGTGGCTAACCTGTTCGCAAAAGAGAGCGAGAAGAGAAGGAAAAGCATGAACGAATAACTATAGAACAATCTACAGCAAACATTACTCCAACACCGTGTTCACTTCCCGGACTCCGCCGAGAAGAGACCATCATGGTAACACATGCAGTTGATTCATTTTAATTAAGTTAAGGTTCAAGTTATCTACAATCGGACATTAACAAATTCCCATCTGCCCATAACCGCGGGAATGGCTTTCGAAAGTTCAATCCCTGCAGGGGAGTCCCAACTTAGCCCATCACAAGCTCTCACGGTCAACGAAGGATAAACCTTCTCCCAAGACATTCCGACCAGACTCGGCATCCCGGTTCTACAAGACATCCTTGACAAGGGTAAAACTAAACCAGCAACACCACCCAGATGTGCCAACAAATCCCGATAGGAGCTGCACATATCTCGTTCTCAGGGCACACCGGATGAGCAAGACGTCGGGTAGGCCA
>NC_041392.1:524699689-524712433 GCF_002162155.2 Triticum dicoccoides | reverse complement strand
GACCCTTGAGTCCGCGAAACCCAAGGGAAAAAGGCTAGGTGGCAAATGGTAAAACCATTGTTGGGCATTGCTGGAAGAGTTTTATTCAAGGCGAACTGTCAAGGGGTTCCCATTATCACCCAACCGCGTAAGGAACGCAAAATCCGGGAACATAACACCGATATGACGGAAACTAGGGCGGCAAGAGTGGAACAAAACACTAGGCAAAAGGCCGAGCCTTCCACCCTTTACCAAGTATATAGATGCATTAAGATAACAAGGTAATATAATGATATCCCAAAAATAATCAATGTTCCAACAAGGAACAATCTCCAAACTTCACCTGCAACTAGCAACGCTATAAGAGGGGCTGAGCAAAAGCGGTAACATAGCCAATCAACGGTTTGCTAGGACATGGTGGGTCAGAGGTTTGACATGGATATTTGAGAGGCATGATAAGCAAGTGGTAGGCATCATAGCATAGGCATAGCAAAAGAGCGAGCATCTAGCAAGCAAAGATAGAAGTGATTTCGAGGGTATGATCATCTTGCCTGCAAAGTTGTCAGAGTTGACTTGATCCTCGTAAGCAAACTCAACGGGCTCCTCGTTAGCGAACTCGTCTCCCGGCTCTACTCAAACAATACAAACAAGCAAAAGGAATACAATCAACCACGTGCAAAGCCCAAACAACATGATGCAAACATGGTATGCTAAGCGGGATGCGATATGGGATGCATATGCAAGATTTGACAAGGAATGATTGAATCTGGCCTCAACTTGGAATTCCAAGAGTGCCACTGGAAAGGTGAGGTGATTTCGGTTGAAATCGATATAAAGATCACCGAAATCGGATGCACGGTTTGGAAATGGCAAGCAAAACAAATATGGCACCGGTCTGCGATATACAGCAAGTAGCCATCTAAATGCATCCAGATAATTATGCTACAGCACTCAAACATGGCAACAAAATACATGGCAGGGGTCCACTCATAATGCTTGACAAAAGATGAACACTGAGCTATGCCAATTCATCCATTAACAGGTTCAAACAAGCATGGCAAAAATGCAAACGATAGCAGGTTTCAGACTTAGTGAAATTAACACAAGCCTGGAATTTCAGATCAGGTAGCACACTTTGGAGCATGAAAATTATATGCTACAGGAACTTAACATGGCAAAGCAAGACATGCCATGAAGCTACTTAAAGCACTCAACAATAGTCCTTTAGTGACCTTGAGCCAAAAGGGATCAGAAAATACAATTGGAAGCATGTCAACATGGCAAAAACATAATCAGATTACAGACTTAGTGAAAAAAAACTGGAGCATGCAAATCTGTTAACGAGTAGGCATGTTCACGAGCTTGATGCACTCACTACAGAGCATGGCATGACAAAATAAGAATATACCCATCAATAATACATATTATATAAGCTATAAATGGAAAGAACAACAACATAGCATGCACGGCTCAACAACAACATCCTCGGCAAAATTGCTAACAAGTAGACAATCCATCAGGAATTACAAAATAGCAAAAGTAGAGCTCGATTGACTCAAGCTAGGTTGCTCCATAATTGAAAACAAAGACATGGATGGATAGAGCACCACAATATTAACAAATCATCCTTACGGATCATCCTCAAAAGAGGCACGGATCACTAGGAAACAAGATGAACATATGGCATATTGATAAAAATAGATCAAGGACTTAGTGAAATTCTAAGTCCCTGAAATCAGCATTAACGAATGCACTACTTTGCAAGCTTGTGCTAGTCACCACACATATCACAAAAATACATGGATAGCACCTCTTTAAAGATGGCAAAGCATATAACAAAACACATGTAGAGCTCAGGAGCATATCATGCACACATTAATCATGGCAAAAATGACAAATAGCTATTTGGTGCAGCAGATCTGGCAATTATCTCAAATAGCTCTCTTCCAACAGCATTTCGGGCATCAATATGAGCTCAAATGAAAATGATGCAATGGGATGAAATGATGTACTCTCTGAGGCGAAAATTTTGATATGCTACACGCGCAAAACGGAGCTACAGATGTGGAGTTATAGCACGATGAAAATGCAATTTAATTAGGGTTTCGGGGGAAAGTCAACCCTGAGATATTTCAGATCTGGATCTGGCCGAACGCGGAAATCGAGGATCACCGGGGCTTGTCGGAGTTTGCGTGGACGGCGGCCGGAGTTCGCGGAAGGACGCCGGCGAGGTGGAGGGAGCTCGTCGGGGCGGCGTGGTGGCCGGACTTGGCGCGCGGCGGCGAGGTTGGTGACGGAGGCGGCCGTCGGCGAGGGAGTGGGCGGAGCGGTGGCTCGCCGGAGGAGATAGCCGAGCGCTGGCGGCGCGCTTCTCCGGCGATGGGCACGGTGGCCGGAGGCGTCGGGCGGCGAGGCGGGCTCGGCCGCGGGGAAGAGGAGGCGCAGGGCGGCGCCTGGTGCAACGGGCCGGGGAGGGCCGGCGATGGGCCCCGCGGGCCCTGGCGGCGGCGGCGAAGTGGGCACCCGCCCGGGACACGTGGCAGAAGCTGGTTGGCTGGGGCGCGGCGGCGGACGTGTCCGGCGTGCCCAGACATTGTCCGACACGCGGAGAGGAAGGGGATCTAGGGTTTCGGGGAAGAAGAACCGTGAATTTCGGAGGGGGTTCTTTATATAAGCATAGAGGGAGCTAGGAGAGTCCAAATGAGGTGCGGTTTTTGGCCACGCGGTCGTGATCGAACGCTCTAGATGATGGAGAGGGTTTTGGTGGGTTTTGGGACAAATTGGAAGGGTTTGGGGTTGCAACACACACGAGGCCTCCTCGGTCCCTCGGTTAACCGTTGGAGTATCAAACGAAGTCCAAATGGTACGAAACTTGATAGGCGGTCTACCGGTAGTAAACCAAGGCCGCTTGGCAAGTCTAGGTCCAATCCGGAAATGTTTAACCCCCACACATGAAAAGAAGGTAGCAAGGACCACCGGAGGAGATAGGAGCGCCGTAATGCAAAACGGACAACAGGTAAAATGCTCGAATGCATGAGACGAACATGTATGCAAATGCAATGCACATGATGACATGATATGAGATGCATGACAACGACAACAACACACAGAGACAAAAACCCGAACCCGAGGAAATAAAATAACTTAGTGCCGGAAACGGCCAGAGTTGGAGTACATATAAGGTAAATTACATCCGGGGTGTTACAACACTCCACCACTACGAAAGGATCTCGTCCCGAGATCTAGGACTGGAAGAACGCCGGGTACTCAGAACGGAGGTGGTCCTCGCGTTCCCAGGTGGCTTCACGGTCGGAATGGTGTGACCACTTGACTTTGAGGAATTTGATTGACTTATTGCGAGTCTTGCGTTTAGTCTCTTCAAGAATAGCAACTGGGTGCTCACGATAAGAAAGGTCTTCTTGGAGATCAATGTCTTCGAAGTTGATGGTGCGGTCAGGAGTCTTGAAGCACTTGCGGAGCTGAGAGACATGGAACACGTCGTGCACATTTGCAAAGTTTGAAGGAAGCTCGAGTTGATAGGCGAGATCGCCTCTCTTGCTGACGATCTTGAAAGGACCCATGTATCTAGGGGCAAGCTTCCCTTTGATACCGAAGCGATGAGTACCTTTCATTGGAGAGACGCGGAAGTAAACATGATCTCCGATCTTGAAAGCCAAATCACGGTGCTTACTATCATAGTAGCTCTTCTGGCGCGATTGCGCTGCTTTGAGGTTATCACGGATGGCTTTGCCCATCTCCTCTGCCTTTGCGATCAAGTCATTTCCAAGAAGTTGACATTCACCGGTCTCTGACCAGTTAAGAGGAGTACGACACTTCCTGCCATACAGAATTTCGAATGGGGCCTTGCCCGAACTTGCTTGAAAACTGTTGTTGTAGGAGAATTCAGCGTATGGAAGACAATCCTCCCACTTCATGCCGAAGGAGATCACACAAGCCCTAAGCATATCTTCAAGAATCTGATTGACACGCTCGACTTGACCACTAGTTTGAGGATGGAAAGCTGTGCTGAAGCGGATGTTGGTGCCCATGGCCTTCTGAAAAGAATCCCAAAACTTGGAGGTAAAGATGCTGCCACGGTCTGAAGAGATCACCTGTGGAATGCCGTGCAGCGAGACAATCCGAGAGGTATACATCTCCGCCAATTGAGCTGCAGTGATAGACTCTTTGATAGGCAGAAAATGAGCCACTTTAGTGAGTTTGTCGATGACAACGAATATAGCATCATTACCACACTTGGACTTTGGAAACCCAGTCACGAAGTCCATCTCAATGTGGTCAAACTTCCATTCTGGAATGGCAAGAGGTTGGAGGAGACCAGCTGGCCGTTGGTGTTCTGCCTTCACCCTTCTGCAGACATCACATTCATTCACGAACTGAGCAATCTCGCGCTTCATTCGAGTCCACCAATAAGCCTGCTTGAGGTCCTGATACATCTTCGTACTACCAGGGTGGATGGAGAGGAGTGAATTGTGAGCCTCGTTCATGATAACTTTACGAAGGTCACCTTTGGGCACAACAATACGATCCTCGAAGAAGAGAGTACCCTTGTCATCAAGGCGGTAGCACTTGTACTTGGGTTGACTCTTGGCAATCCCAATCTTCACCTTCTTCACCATAGCATCAAGAAGTTGAGCCTCGCGAATCTGATCTTCCAAAGTAGGAGAGACTTGAAGGTTGGTGAGGAAACCTTGAGGAACAACTTGCAGATTGAGTTTGCGGAAATCTTCACAAAGCTCAGGTTGATAAGGCTTGAGAATCAGACTGTTGCAGTAAGCCTTCTTGCTCAAAGCGTCAGCAATCACATTGGCCTTGCCTGGAGTATACTCGATACTCGGATTATACTCTTGAATCATTTCGACCCAACGAGTCTGCCTAAGGTTGAGATTAGGCTGAGTGAAGATGTACTTGAGACTCTTGTGGTCAGTGAAGATGTCCACTTTTCTTCCCAGTAAGAGATGTCTCCAAGTCAAAACAGCATGCACAACTGCCGCCAACTCGAGGTCATGAGTGGGGTAGTTCTTCTTGTTGGGCTTCAACTGGCGAGAGGTATAAGCCACAACTTTCTTCTCTTGCATCAACACTGCACCAAGACCTTGAAGAGAGGCATCGCAGAAGACCTCGAATGGTTTGGATTCATCAGGAGGAGTCAGAACTAGAGCAGTGACCAATTTCTCTTTCAAAGTGTTGAAAGCGATGTCACATTCCGGAGACCAAACATACTTGACGTGTTTCTGGAGAAGGTTTGAAAGAGGCTTCGCGATCTTTGAGAAGTTCTCAACGAACCTTCGACAGTAGCTTGCGAGACCAAGGAAGCTGCGGAGTTGCTTCACGTTCTGAGGTGGTTCCCAATTCACAATTGCAGACACCTTCTCAGGATTCACCGCAATGCCCTTGGTAGAGATGATATTCCCAAGATAAAGAACCTCATCGAGCCAAAACTCGCACTTTGAGAACTTGACGTAGAACTGATGTTCCCTGAGCTTATCGAGCACCAAACGCAAGTGCTTGGCATGATCTTCCTTGTTCTTCGAAAAGACCAGAATGTCATCGAGATAGACCAAAATGAAGTCATTTGTGTAGGCGTTGAAGATGAAGATCATCATGCGAGAGAAAGTCAGAGGAGCGTTGACGAGGCCAAAAGACATGACAGTGTATTCATATGAACCATAGCTTGTTCTGAAAGCCGTCTTGGGAATATCTTGCTCACGGATACGAATCTGGTGATAACCCATACGGAGATCAAGCTTGGAGAATACTTGGGCACCTTTGAGTTGTTTGAACAGCTCATTGATGTTGGGAAGTGGGTACTTGTTCTTGATAGTCTTCTTGTTCAATGGACGGTAGTCAACACAAAGTCGGTCCGTTCCATCCTTCTTCTTCACAAAAAGTACTCCACAACCCCACGGAGAAGAACTAGGTCGGATGAGACCCATTCGCTCTTGAATATCAAGTTGCTTCTTCAGCTACTTTAACTCTTCAGCCCCTCTTATAGCGTTGCTAGTTGCAGGTGAAGTTTGGAGATCGTTCCTTGTTGGAACATTGATTATTTTTGGGATATCATTATATTACCTTGTTATCTTAATGCATCTATATACTTGGTAAAGGGTGGAAGGCTCGGCCTTTTGCCTAGTGTTTTGTTCCACTCTTGCCGCACTAGTTTCCGTCATATCGGTGTTATGTTCCTGGATTTTGCGTTCCTTACGCGGTTGGGTGATAATGGGAACCCCTTGACAGTTCGCCTTGAATAAAACTCTTCCAACAATGCCCAACAATGGTTTTACCATTTGCCACCTAGCCTTTTCCCTTGGGTTTCGCGGACTCAAGGGTCATCTTTATTTTAACCCCCCCCGTGCCAGTGCTTCTCTAAGTGTTGGTCCAACCGAGCGATGTCCGGGGCTACCAGGGGCAACTCTGGGCTGGCCTACCTGACGTCTTGCTCATCCGGTGTGCCCTGAGAATGAGATATGTGCAGCTCCTATCGGGATTTGTTGGCATATCTGGGTGGTGTTGCTGGTTTAGTTTTACCCTTGTCAAGGATGTCTTGTAGAACCAGGATGCCGAGTCTTTTCGGAATGTCTTGGGAGAAGGTTTATCCTTCGTTGACCGTGAGAGCTTGTGATGGGCTAAGTTGGGACTCCCCTGCAGGGATTGAACTTTCGAAAGCCATGCCCGCGGTTATGGGCAGATGGGAATTTGTTAATGTCCGATTGTAGATAACTTGAACCTTAACTTAATTAAAATGAATCAACTGCATGTGTTACCGTGATGGTCTCTTCTCGGCGGAGTCCGGGAAGTGAACACGGTGTTGGAGTAATGTTTGCTGTAGATTGTTCTATAGTTATTCGTTCGTGCTTTGCCTTCTCTTCTCGCTCTCTTTTGCGAACAGGTTAGCCACCATATATGCTAGTCGCTTGCTGTAGCTCCACATATTACCTTGCCTTACCTATAAGCTTAAATAGTCTTGATCACGAGGGTGCGAGATTGCTGAGTCCCCGTGGCTCACAGATTACTTCCAAACCAGATGCAGGGCCCGATGACTCCGTTCCAGATGATGCGCTTGAGCTCAAGTGGGAGTTTGATGAAGCCTCCCGTCGTTACTATGTGTCTTTCCCAGATGATCAGTAGTGGTGCCCAGTTGGGGCGATCGGGACCATGTTGCTTGTTGGGGTTGATCTTTTATTTTGGTGCCGTAGTCGGACCATGAGTGTATTGGATGATTGTAATGCTATTTATGTACTTTGTGTGATGTGGCGAGTGTAAGCCAACTATGTACCTTTCCCCTTATTATCTTTTTACATGGGTTGTTGTGAAGATTACCATACTTGTGACATTGCTTTCAATGCGGTTATGCATCTTAGTCGTGCTTCGACACGTAGGAGATAGAGCCGCATCGAGGGCGTTACAAGTTGGTATCAGAGCCTTCCCCGACCTTAGGAGCCCCCACTGCTTGATCGAATTAGCGGACGAGTTGAGTCTAGAAAAATGTTTTGAGTCATTTAGGAATTATATATCGGAGAGTTTAGGAATTCTTTTTACTCCCCAGTCCCTTCATCGCTCTGGTAAGGCATCCTGACGTAGAGTTTTGACTCTTCTCTTCTCAAATTTCACTAAAAAAAATTAGGATCACGCGGATATCTTGGAATCGTTCCGATCGATTTGTGACGAGAACATTGTTCTTGGTGCCTCCTGTCATGGAGGGGTTGTGGCAGTGTCCCGGGGAGTTGAGCTCCGAGGTGTCGTCGTCACAATTTTATCATTGCAGTTCTGGAATACCTGAGTTTAGTTTGCCGACATCGAAAATCTCTTTTATGCAGTTGTTGGTGAGATAACCTCGATGCCACCCAGTACTGGGGCGGGAGTTCGGGAGTATTGCCATAACTTGTATAACGGATTCTTTTCGAAGGTTGAGGTAGACGATTTCCAAAGTTTTTCTCGGTTATGTGTTGAAGGATGGATATAGCTGGATAAAGATTCCCCAGTACGTCCATTCTTCTTGTCGCCTTGGTGTTTTTATCCTTCGAAAAGAATCGATGGTCAAGCCGCCTGAAAAGGCTTGTAAAGGAAAAAAGGAAGAAAGAAAGAAAAAATAAATAGTGAAATTATGTGTGCCCGGGGCGGTCGAGCCGTATTGCGGATCACAAGCTGATTATGCCTCCATCTGTGTCCATGGTATTTTTAGTGCATAATTATGTACGCGCGAAACAATTGCCGCCACTTGGTCCGGACTGGGACGGAGGCCAAATTGCTAGTCGAGCTCTTAACGAGCCGAGCTGTCCTTCTATAGAATGGTTCGGACTCTCTTGACAGTGTCCGGGGGATCGGCCGCCAAATTAAGGTTCTACTTGAAAAGGTCGCCATCTACCTCTGCCGCTAAGGCAGCGGTGCGCTCCTCGGTGTGGAGGGAGCATTCCGTGTTTCCATTGACTATTATGACGCCGTGTGGTCCGGGCATCTTGAGCTTGAGATAATGGTAGTGTGGCACAGGATTGAATCGAGCAAATGCGGTTCGTCCGAGCAGTGCATGGTAGCCGCTGCAAAAGGGGACGATGTCGAAGATTAACTCCTCACTTCGGAAGTTGTCCTGCGATCCGAAGACAACCTCTAGTGTGATTGAGCCCGTGCAACGGGCCTCTATGCCCGGTATGACTCCCTTAAAGGTAGTCTTTGTGGGCTTGATCCGTGATGGGTTAATGCCCATTTTGCGCATTGTATCCTGATAGAGCAAGTTGAGGCTGCTGCCACCGTCCATCAGGACTCGCGTCAGGTGGAACCATCAATTATTGGGTCCAGGACCAGTGCGGCTGAACCGCCGTGACAAATACTAGTCGGATGATCCCGGCGATCAAAAGTGATCCGGCATGAAGACCACGGGTTAAATTTTGGGGCGACTGGCTCTATCGCGTAGACGTCCCTAAGCGCGCGCTTGCGCTCCCTCCTGGGGATGTGGGTAGTGTATATCATGTTCACCGTTTTGACCTGAGGGGGAAACTTCTTATGTCCCCCTGTGTTCGGCGGCCGGGACTCCTCGTCATCGTCTTTGCTTTGCGGTCCCTTATCCTTATTTTCGGCATTTAACTTGCCGACCTATTTAAAAACCCAACAATCTCTGTTGGTATGATTGGGTGGTTTGTCTGGGGTGCCATGAATCTGGCACGGATGATCGAGTATACGGTCCAAGCTAGATGGTCCCGAATTGTTCTTTTTGAATGACTTCTTCCGCTGACGGAACTTAGAGCCATTGAATCCGGCATTGACCGCCGTATCCTCGGTGTAATCATTGTTGTTTTGATGCTTGTATCTGTTGCGTCGGGACTTGTCGTTGCTATTTTTAGCTTCAGGGGTTCTGGCATCGCTTGCATTGTTTTTGCTACGGGCCGGCCAACTATCTTCGCCCGCACAAAAGCGGGTCATGAGTGCCGTGAGGGCCGCCATGGATTTTGGCTTCTCTTGGCCGAGGTGGCGGGCGAGCCATTCGTCGCGGATGCTATGTTTAAAGGACGCTAGGGCTTCGGCATCCGGACAGTCAACGATCTGGTTCTTTTTAATTAAGAACCTAGTCCAGAATTTCCTGGCAGACTCTCCGGGCTATTGGACCATATGGCTTAAGTCATCAGCGTCCGGAGGTCGAACATATGTACCTTGGAAGTTATCAAGGAAGGCTTCTTCCAAGTCCTCCCAGCTGCCGATGGAATTTTCGGTCAGGCTGTTCAACTAGTGTCGGGCTGGTCCTTTGAGTTTGAGGGAGAGGTATTTAATGGCATGGAGGTCATCGCCGCGGGCCATATGGATATGGAGAATGAAGTCTTCAATCCATACCGCGGGGTCTGTGGTTCCATCGTAGGATTCTATATTCACGGGTTTGAACCCTTCTGGGAATTCATGTTCCATGACTTCGTCTGTGAAGCAATGAGGGTGTGCGGCGCCTCTATATCGGGTCGTATCGCGACATAGCTCTAAAGGGGTCCGTCTGCGGCTTTCAGCCCGCGCATGACTAGGTTTGTCACGTCTGAATAGATGGCCGTCGTCGCGTGTCGGGGCACATCCTCGTGATTCGTAGATCGATCTGGTACGTCCTGCTTTATTGTTTAGGTCTTGTCGAAGGTCATATGTATGACCGTGAGTTGATTTACCTCTGCCTTTGCGATGAGGCAGGGCGGGCTGGTATTTGGCTTGAGTTGCCGCTTTATCCCGACCATGTGGTGGTCGGTCAGCCGCATTGCACGATGGTGGTATGTGTTCCAGCACCTCGTCGTCGAACTGAGGTAGCAATTTGTGCTCCGGGTATCTTTTGGCTGGGCGCTTGAGGTTGTATTCTTCGACTGCTAGGACATCGGTCCATTTATCGTTGAGCAGATCTTGGTCAGCTTGAAGCTGCTGCTGCTTCTTCTTCAGGCTCCTTGCGGTGGCTATTAGCTGGCGCTTGAAGCGCTCCTGCTCAAGAGGTTCCTCAGGCACGATGAAATCCTAAGTGCCGAGGCTCGCCTCATCCTTGGATAGTGGAAGATAACTACTGTCCTCCGAGTCTTTGTGCGTGGCCTGTTTACCAGGGCTAACCTGCCCATCTTCCCATTCATCCTATTCAGTGGCTGCGTCAACGGGGACTTCGTTGTCTTTGGTACCTTCCGGAGTGTTGTCTTCTCCTGTGCCGGTGTTGCTGTCTTTACTACAGCGTGACTTAGAGCGGTGTCGCTGGCGTCGGCGCTTTGGTTGTATCTCGAAAGGTTTATCCTCAGCTTGATCTTCCTTGTCATCGCCTCTGTTCTCCTTTGGTGCATCCACCATGTATACATCATATGAGGAAGTGGTCGTCCAACGTCCGATAAACGACAGGTTTTGGGCCTCTTCTTCTCCGGCATCGTCATCCATACCATCGATGTCGTCGGAGCCGTAATCAAGCATGTTCGTTAAGTCTTCGAAAGTGGCTATGAAGTGGGCGGTGGGTGGGAAGTGAAATTCTCCATCATCAGCCTCCGGTTCGAACCAGACATAATTCGGCTATGAGCCTCCCACTAAAGATAGTGCTCTTAACGAGTTTAGCACGTCGCCCAGAGGCGAGTGCCGGATGATGTCTGCGGTGCTGAATTCGGCGATCGATGGCCGATCATGTTCGACATGTGCAGACACACATAGTTCCGAACTTATAATCGGAAACGAGTCCGTAGCTCCGGTGACACAGATGTTACTTGAAGTTAAGTCCGTGTGCGGCTCCAACGTTGTGGGGTCTACGGCTTCCGTGGCGGGTTTGAGCTTCCTGTCATCGGATGGCGCGACTTGCTCCAGGTCAAAGTCCAGAGCAGTTTCAGGTGCAATTTCCTGGGTATGGCCCGATGACAAGTCATGTTCATCGTGGTGGCTGGGAGCGGCTGTCGTGGTCTCGAATCCGTCGAAGATCAAATCTCCATGGATATCTGCGACGTAGCTCAAGCTTCCAAATTTAACCTGGTGGCCAGGGGTGTAGCTTTCGATCTGCTCCAGATGGCCAAGCGAGTTGGCCCGCAGTGTGAAGCCGCCAAACATGAAGATCAGTCCGGGGAGGAAGGCTTCTCCTTGGACATCATTGTTGTAGATGATTGAAGGAGCCATCAAACCTTTTGAGGACGGCACAGTGGAACTCTCAATGAAAGCACCAATGTTGGTGTCCAAACTGGCGGATCTCGGGTAGGGGGTCCCGAACTATGCGTCTAGGATCGATGGTAACAGGAGATGGGGGACACAATGTTTACCCAGGTTCGGGCCCTCTCTATGGAGGTAATACCCTACTTCCTTCTTGATTGATCTCGATGAACATGAGTATTACAAGAGTTGATCTACCATGAGATCGTAATGCCTAAAACCTAAAAGTCTAGCCTGGCTATGATTATTCGGAGAGTATCTATAGACCTAGCCCTCCGATTTATATAGACACAATAAGGATCTAGGGTTACACAAGGTTGGTTACAGAGAAAGGAATCTTCATAGTTGGTCGCCAAGCTTGCCTTCCACGCCAAGGAGAGTCCTATTCGGACACGGGTAGAGTCTTCGGTCTTCGTATCTTCACAGCCCAACAGTCCGGCCCATATCCAATAGGTCGGACGCCCGAGGACCCCTTAGTCCAGGACTCCCTCAGCAGGCACACCATCATCACCAACTCTGCTTTTTATTGAACCGAGACAAAGCTAACATGCGAAGTAAATAAACACATAGGGTCTACATACACAAATTATCTTAGGCACTCCAATAGTACGTTCCCTACACATTCACGCATTTCACATCTTTCTACATCTACGAGAACCTACGAAAGGGTTAACGTAAATTGCCTCTCTCTCTCCTCCCTGATTTTCATGGTGGTGGGCCCCTCCCTCCCCCAATCTACAATCAACAGATCACACGTTTCACATTACGTTAATTACGTAACTAGGATTACGTAGGTGTAGCATTACTCGTCCAAAAAACCCACCTAAGCCAACCTCCCAGCATATCGCTCGGGAAAAGACCCGGCCGCGCTGTTTTAGTCGAGATTACTGGATTACTAGTAGTAGTATCGATGGATCGCGCGAAGCACCAAGTTTTTTTTTGAGGGGGAGAAGCACCTAGATTCAAATGAAAAAGGCGGTACACTCAAAGCACCCATGTCGCGGTCGTATTGCACCCCACACACATTTGGTCCTGCACACGGCTCACGCAAACGGAACACGCTTCGGCTTGCCTCTTCACTAACAGGTGGGACTGCACTTGCAGAAACCGACCATGCGCCAAACTCCCCCC
>NC_041392.1:524464907-524699372 GCF_002162155.2 Triticum dicoccoides | reverse complement strand
CCCCACCGCGCCGATACGTCGGCACCGCGGTTCATCAAGGGGATGCACGGCAATCCTCTCGCTCCCACAGTACGCTCTCGTAGACTGCCGTCCTCGAGCCACGCCGCCACCGCTGGCGACGTTCTTGTGGAGGCGCACGGCGGTCAGCGCCGCCACCACTGGCGACGTTCGTGTGGAGACGCACAGCGGCCAGCTTCTCCCATGGTACACGCATTCTAGACTGAGGCCATGTGCATGTTGGTGTAGCGCTGAATGTTAGCTGATAGACGTTGTTAATCTCACTGTTTGCCGAAGTAGTCTACAGTCAATATGATCCGCTTAAGAAGCTTCATTGCCCTATTCTGCACTCAATCTTCTTAGCTGATATGGAATGCCAAGCCCGATTAGTTGCTAAAATATCCTGCCATATATTTATTGTGATGTAGATTGCCATGGTCTAGTAGCCAATCTGTTAGATGAAATAGCTCTACACCGTTTTATACTCGATCTTTGTTGCTGCGATGGCCTTCAATAGTTTGATGGTTGTGTGCTCGGCCTCATTGACTGCTGAAATAGCCTGCCATAACTTAGCACTCAAATCTGTTTGCTGAATTAGCTTTAAATATATTTCGTTACTTAGATCTGCTCGTCCAAATATCTAGCCATAGCTTTAGACATCGACCTAGGTATTTTTCTTCTGGACTTCATAAAAAAGCATATATGTTTTTCCTGTAATATCTAGTAGAAGAACTAATTTGTATGTCTAACATATGGACATGACTTGGATAACTTCTGCTCGAAGATTCTGCGCTGCATATGTTGAGGGGGTTGAAAACTTCATGAACTTTATCAGAGCTGAGTACGGTGGTCCGAAATCAGATGTGCTCTGCCTATGTAGCAGTTGTATGAATTCAGTTACAAGACCCCAGTCAACTGTGCAAAATCATCTACACTTGTATGGGATGTTGGTCACATATACAAGGTGGGTTCAGCATGGTGAAGCTGTGAACGTCAATGTTACTGACTATGTGGAAACAGCAGATCACCATCTTGATCTGCCTGATGCTCAGGTGGAAGAGGAGGAGGTGGTGGTGGCAGAGCCAGTGAGTTTGACCAACATTGAAACAATGCTACGAAATGCTCGTGCACTTCGTGAACTTTCACCTATAGAAGAAAAATGGTAGGCCCGCATGTTGGAACAATGCAACGTGGCTATCACCCCAGGAAATAAGCTATCAGTATTCTCAGCTATGGTCACCTTTCTTTAGGTGAAGACATCTGAGCGGATGACCAACAAATCATTCGATGTGATGTTGCCCGCTTTCCGCAAAGCTTTCCCAAATGCGTCTGAGCTGCCACACACCTATAGTAAAATAAATAATTTCCTTCGTGCAGTTGGAATTGGATATGATATGATCCATGTTTGTAAGAATAGTTGTGTTCTGTTCCGAAAGGATTATGCCAACTTAAGTGAATGCCCAAAATGCAAATCATCAATATGGAAAGATGGTGATGCTGTGAAGAGGATTCCTCATAATGTTTTGAGACATTTTCCAATTACACCAAGATTGCAGAGGTTGTTTCATGATGCTGAAACAAGAGAGGATGTACTGTGGCATTCTAGGAACCATGAGTACAGAGATCAGAATGTAATGAGCCATCCATCACATGGTAGTGAGTGGAAAAGCTTGAATCAGAAACACAAAAAGTTTGCTGCTGACCTAAGAAACATTAGACTTGGATTAGCTTCAGATGGATTTAAGCCATTTGGGCACCAGAGCGCCACATATAGCATGTGGATAGTGCTTGTTATCCCTTACAAGATGCCTCCAAATGTCTGAACCAAAGAATCAAACTACATGATGGCCTTGCTCATCCCAGGTCCAAAAAGTCTTGGAAAGAATTTTGATTTATTCATGGAGCCTCTTGTGGAGGAACTTCAACATCTATGGAGGGGTGTTCTCACTCAAGATGTGACGCCCGGATAATTAAGCTACAGCAACCCTCTGCTAATGATGCCATGTCACTTCGATTACTATTGTCAATCTCGCGTTAGTTTGAAACTGATTCAAATTCAAAATCAAGCAAACAATAAAAGTTTTCAAATATTAAAACTAAAATGTTTGGAGTGCACCAAATAATGCATAGGTAATTATGGCGAAGAAACCAAACTTTGATAAAATGTTTAAAGTCTCTAAGATAATTAAAACAATAGTTAAAACAGTTACATAAATGCCTATTGAATTTTATAAAATATTAAACTATTTTATTTTGGGTTGAGAATTAAGGTGGCAGTAGTATATTTATAAATACAAATTTAGGTGCTAGTGTTTATTTTTATAAAACTAAAATAAAAAGTAACTTAAAATAAAATAGAAAAGAAATAAAAAACAAAAGGAAAAGACAAAAGAAAAATAAAAATAAAACTAATCTATTGGGCCATGTGGCCCATTAGCCAAAACCGGCCCACTTAACCCCTTCCGCTTCTCCTGTTCACCACCCCCCCTCCCGGTCGTGCTGGACATGCGCACCGCGTCCATGGCCGAGGATGGCCACGGGGTGGCCATCCGGTGCCCCCTCCGCTCCTTTAGGATGACGGCGACCCCTCCCCGAACCCCCTGACGAACCCTAGCTCACTCTCCCATCCAACTCGCGCCGCTCTCTCCTTCCCCGCATGAGCTCGAGCACTGGCGCCATGGCCTCCGCCGATCTCTCGGCCACCGTCGCCCCCACGCCTCCAGACCGTGCCTAGGAGATGCGCCGTTGTCCACTACGTCCTCTACGAGGGCTCATTCGAGCTCTGCGCCTCTCCATCGCCGGATCTGCATCGTCTTCTACTTCCGGCCACCGGAGCTCCGCCGCATCGATTCGCTGCCCCCTGCGCTCCGAGACCTTGACGAGCCTCCTTGAGCTCCCCGGTGAGCACCACATCCATCCCCATCACTTTCCCCATAGCTGATTCGCTCCTAGATGCCCCGACCGCCATTGCCGAAAGCTTGCTCCGCTGCTCACCTCGCCGTCGCGGCCACAACTCACGCTGCTCACGAATGAGCACATCATCGTGCTCAACATCTCCATAGGATGCTGTAGCACCCACCAGCTCTTTCTCTCGTGCCCCCTGCATCTTCCCCGTCGGTGCCATGCTCCGGCCGCCGCCTCGGCTCGTTGCCGGTGCCGTTCCTGGCCACCTCGACACCTGCAAATTGCCCATCGGATGCGCGCGAGCATTAGCTCACCGTAGGACCTAACCGCGCTCCAAATGGGCCACTGTGGCCGATTTCTGATGTTGTCCCGCGTCGCGCCGGCATTTAAACGCCGGCGGGACCCACCCGTCAGGCCATTAGCCGCTAACATTCGTCCCTAACACCCACTGACGCATGGGCCCACCTACTATAGAGTTTAAATTAATTAGACTAACCCTGTCATTAAACTAGGACACTAACAGCCGAACCCCACCCTGTTAACTAACTAATTAAATTAACTAAACTACTATTGTTTAGCCTACTCGCTGACTATTAGGCCTGACTGGTCAGTTTGACCAGTCAACCTATTGACTCGGCTAGTCCCAGTCTATGACAGGTGGGCCCCTTGTTGACCTGTTTACTAGTCAACTGGTCAATTGTTGACCTGCTGACTCAGCAAGCTGGCCCCACCTGTCAGCATGTAATGCCACTCCTGTGTACACCTAGCACTTAGTATTTAATGTATTTTTGAATTAAGTAAATTCCAAAAATTCAGAAAATGACTTAAAACATTGAAAATTAATATAAAATAATCCGGAACTCGGATGAGAATACTTTGTACATGAAAGATGCTTAGAACGACGAGACGAATCCGAGTATATAGTCCGATCATCCGCCGCACGTCCCTAGCATAGTGAACATGCAACTTTTCCCCTTTGGTTCATCTATCCAAAAACGCGAAACACCAGGAATACTTCCCGGATGTTTTTTCCCCTTCGCCGGTAGCACCTAGTACTGCGTTAGGTCATCCCTAGCACCGCGTATTGCCATGTTATGCTTTGTGATGCTTTGATTGCTCTGTTATTTATTGTGTCCCCCTCCGTTACTTATTTCCGATAGACCCCGAGACCGCAGTTGAACCGATGGTCGACTACTTCACCGTCGAGGATCCGGATCTGTCTGCAGAACTTCCAGGCAAGCCAAACCCCTTGTTCATCTCGATATCGCCTACTTTTTCCCTCTACTGCTTGCATTAGAGTAGTGTTAGTGTTTCGTCGGTTTGATCCTATACTGCTACATAGCATGTCCTTCCTTCGCAAAAAAAAAATACATAGCCTGTCCTTGTTACTACTGTTGATACCTTTACCTGTAATCCTAAATGCCTAGTATAGGTTGCTAGTTTATCATCAGTGGCCTTACACTCTTATCCGTCTGCCATGCTATACTACTGGGTCGTGATCACTTTGGGAGGTGATCATGGGTACATATACTATATACTTTTACATTACCTATGTTACTGTTCGGAGATGGGGGCTAAAGGGGAGGTGGTTCCATCCAGGTAGTGATGGGCCTGGGTTCCTGACAACCCCCTGATGGTTAATTTGTGGCAGAGCGACAGGGCAGGTTGCGACCACCTAGGAGACAGGTGGGCCTGGTCCCTGGTCGGCGTCCGCTGATTCTTCAAATAACACGCTTAACGAGATCTAGATATTTGATCTGAGTCTGTCCACTGGCCTATACGCACTAACCAACTACGCGGGAACAGTTATGGGCACTCGACGTTGTGGTATCAGCCGAAGCCTTCTTGACATTAGCGACTGAGTGGCGCGCGCCGGATTGGACTGGAACGCCTGCTCTTGTATTAGGGAGGCTAGGTCTGCTTACCGGCCGCGTACGCAACGTGCAGGTGTGCAATGAGCGATGGGCCCAGACCCCTGCACGCATAGGATTTAGACCGGCGTGCTGATCTCTCTGTTATGCCTAGGTAGGGCTACAGTGTGTTGATCTTCTGAGGCCGGGTATGAGCCAGGAAAGTGTGCCTGGCCAGAGGGATCGAGCGTGTTGGGTAATGTGGTGCACCCCTGCAGGGAAGTTTATCTATTCGAATAGTCGTGTCCCTCGGTAAAAGGACGACCCGGAGTTGTATTATGAGCTTATGACAACTAGAACCGGATACTTAATAAAACACACCTCTTACAAGTTCCAGATACAACCCGGTGATCGCTTTCCCACAGGGCAACGAGGGCAGGATCGCCAGGTAGGATTATGCCATACGATGATACTTGGTGAACTTACCATCTACTCTCTTCTATATGCTTCAAGATGGAGGCTTCCAGAAGCGTGGTCTTTGATAGGACTAGCTATCCCCCTCTTATTCTGGCATTCTGCATTTCGGTCCACATATACTACCCATTTCATTGATACCAATGCATATGTAGTGTAGATCCTTGCTTGCGAGTACTTTGGATGAGTACTCAAGGTTGCTTTGCTACTTCTTTTTCCCGTTTTCCCGGTTATTGCGATCATATGATGGAGTCCAGGAGCCAGAGGATCCCGGGGATGTTTCTATGTGGAGTTCGGCTTCGAGGAGTAGTGAGGAGGTCCCAGGTAGGAGGCCTTGCCTTTTCGATCGTTGCTACTTTTGCGCTAGCCATCTTATGGCAAACTTGTTTAACTTATGTCTGTACTCAGATATTGTTGCTTCCGCTGACTCATTTATGATCGAGCGTTTGTATTCAAGCCCTCGAGGCCCCTGGCTTGTAATATAAAGCTTGTATTATTTTCATTTGGGTCTAGAGTTGTGTTGTGATATCTTCCCGTGAGTCCCTGATCTTGATCGTACACATTTGTGTGTATGATTAGTGTAAGATTAAATCGGGGGTGTCACACGAGACCTATATAGCAGCCCACCAGCTGATTTTTATCTGTGTGCTGTTATAATTCGGTGCATCCATGATTATCCGGCTTTGGGCACTATGTTAGGGCGAACGACACATGGTTATAATGCATGTGTTCACTATGACAGGAATCGATGTCATACGCAATACTTAGCAAGATCTGTTACATTGGACACCGCCATTTCCTTGCCAAGGACAAGCCGCGTCCTACAAAATACCGAGGACATGTGTTCAATGCAAAGCATGAAAACCGCGATGCGCCAAAGAGGCTCACCACCGATGAGTTGCAAGTGGAATTAGAGAAGGTTAGGCATATTACACCAGGAAACCATCCTGGTAATGGTAGCGGGAAAATGAAGCGTGGCAGGTAGAAGAGATATTATTGTTTACCCGTAGGTCCACTTTGTGGGACTTGGAGTACTGGAAAGATTTGGATCTGCGGCATAATCTTGATGTGATGCACATCAAGAAAAATATATGTGACAACATTATCGGCACACTTCTTAATATTGAAGGCAAGACGAAAGATACCTTAAAATCTAGATTGATTTGACACACCTGGGTACCAGAAAGGATTTGCAGGTGGAAGATGAAGGTAAACCACGGGATATGGCACCAGTTGTGTACGTCTTGGACAAGGTAAAAAGAAAAGAATTCTGCGAGGTCCTGTCACGTGTGAGATTCCCACATGAATTTTCTTCCAACCCTAAAAGGAGAGTCAGTGCAGATGGAAACAACGTACAAGGGTTGAAAACTCATGACTGCCACATCCTACTTCAAAGGGGTTTACCTGTTATCCTTAGAGGATTGGGCCGCCCTGATTTATACAAAGAAGTTCGAGAGTTGGGACAATTCTTTAGGGAACTCTGCAGTAGAAATATCAGGGTAGATGCTTTGGAGCGTCTTAGAGACAAGATACCAACTATCCTATGCGACCTTGAGAAGATATATCCTCCAGCCTTCTTTGATGTGATGGTGCATTTGGCTGTTCATCTACCTGATGAGGGACTACTTAGAGGTCTAGTATAGTATGGCTGGATGTTCCCTATTGAAAGGCGGCTAGGCACTTTCAAGGGCTATGTTAGGAACAAAGCTAGACCAAAGGGTTCCATTGCAGGGGCCTACATTGCTACAGAAGCATTGACATTATGCTCAAAATACATTGAAATAGCTGATCAGCTTAGCAAAGAGGTGGGTGAAGACAATCCCGGGCTCAATGTTTTCAATTATTCTGTTCGAGTACAGGGAAGAGTCGTCAAGACGACAAACTTAAAGATTTGGACAAAATGGTTTGGTATGTGTTGAATAACTGTCCTGAGATACTACCTTATATCAAGTAAGTTCTAAGTACTCTAGCTTATACATCGTAATCTACTAAACTTGTAGCACATTTTAATATATTTAGATGTTTGACGCATCACTATGTTCTGCAGCATCTACAAAAGGGAGTTATTGCCGCAAAATCCAAGAAACATTGACAAACTGGTTATGGAAGGATTTGCGAAATGGTTCAAGAGCCATGTAAGCTTTTCAATTGCACTATCAGTTTTTTTATATATTGAGTACATAAGATGATCAGCTTGTCTATTTTCTAACCATAGGTTAAGAAGATGCGGGAGGATGGGCAGGCAGTTGATGATGCCCTTTACGCACTAGCAATGGGTCATGATACTTGGGTAAGACAATATGAATCTTGTGTTGTTGGAGATGTGCGCTACAACACCCTTGCACGCGACGAAGGCAGGAAGACACAAAACAGTGCCATCATGAGCATGGATACGTATGACAGAGAGACAACTGAAATGTATGCTAACATAACAGACATTATTCAATTGCAGTATATCTCCAGTTTCGAGGATCATCGGTGTGTGGTTCTGTTGTGCTGTCGTTGGTATAACCTGTTTTCCAGGATCGCAAAACCCAAAGCTGATGATTATTTCAAATCCATCAATGTCAAGGCGGCGTACCAGACCAACGAGCCTTTTATTTTGGCAAATCAAGCAACACAGATATTTTTCTTGGAAGGCACATTTGCACGTAGCGATGACTAGAGAGTATTGCAAAGGATTGAGCAAAGGGAATTCGTTTAATGAAGTTGCACAACAAGATGATGCTTACACTTCTCCTGATGTACAAGATTCCACAGATGTTCCTAATATCTTTGAGAACCGTCACGTCAATGACGCTGGCGAAAAGATTGTCTGTCGTGTTGTGGACATACAAGAGTTGATCAAGAAGAAGCCAACGTTCAAGGACATTGAGGATGAAAAAGAAGATGACACTCTAGGGAATTACGATTCAGACTGATACACCTGGCGAAGATGTTGACACTACTACTGTGGATGATGATTAGATTGCTTTTGTCATATTTGCCTGTCAAAAGACGTTCTTTTATCTACTATGTGAAATTGTGTTTGCTATGACAACTGAAACCTGATGAACGTGTTGTTTAGTATTTTGCTGTGAGAACATCACTTGTTATGTATGTTCATTTGTGTTTGGTGATTGTATGACGACTAAAACATGATAACATTGTAGTTCAGTTGTACTCATATTTGGCTGTGAAACTTGAATTTGAGGACATAGTTTGTTGTTGGACTACAATTTGCTCGACGTCTTTGAATGGGAACAAAGCTGACCCAACAGGGCCTCTGCTAAATTATTTATTTATTACCAAGAGGTCCTATGCTATTTATTTATTTATGAGCAAAAGGGGATACCCCCCAATATCTGTTAATAGAAATCATTAGATGTTCACAACACTACGCCCAGCCTGCTACACAGGTTTCATTCATTACTAGTTTCAGCTAAGTGCTCATGTCATGGCCACTGAATACATCACGAGTGCTACATACACTACAAATAAAGAGACAATCATCCTACAGAGCACATCGATTTTACTCATTATCTTCACAATCTCTTTCATCTCCTCATTGCTCTCAAGGCCGTTCAGCAGCTGTTGCTTGTCCATGATCAGAGGAACTGCATCTTTAACCTTCTGCTCTACATCTTCCTCTTCTGCTGTTCCTTCAGTTACTTGTCCAACACCCCAGCCTGCTGGTATTGGGATTCCTCGGCTAACGAAATAATCAGCGTAGTTGCATTCCCCCACATTAGCAACTTCCCAAAAATACAAATCACATGAATCTTCCCTTTTCTGCATGAATCAAATTGGAAGATCATCAACCAAACTATTAAAAAATCAGCAACTGAAAGTAGCAGAACAACACTTAAACATATTATTACTCCATGATTCGGTCATTTGTAGAAGACTCAGCCAGGGTTGAGGATTGTGGTTGAGACGCGACGGATGACTCTGCATTATTTGCAGTAGCGGGTTGCGATGAGCAACCGGCTGTGGTGCGTGTGCTGGCGGGGGTGTGATGAGACCCATAGGCGATGGTACGGGTGGCAACTTGGCGCATATCTGGTTGTTGCCTGCTGAAGAGCAGGTGGACGAGCAGCCAGCGGACATGGTTCCTGCGGCCAGAGCATCTGATGCTAGGCAGAGTAAGTAGAGAAGAGGAGAAGCGAACGTTGGGTATGTCAGCTTCATTACTTGCAGAGTAGCATAGCACCATATATAGTCATAGTCTAGGTTTGGATTTGAACCAGCTATAGGAGCACATCTCTCTGTTTTCTAAAACTCAGCAATGTCTCTTTACTGGTACACTAGCTTGTTCTGTACGCCTTCTCAAGTCTTTGATTTTCTTTTTTTGCGAGGAAGGAAGGAGGACAAAATTGAGAGTTCTTGGGACTCGAACCCAAGACCTCTCGGTTGAAAACCAAGGGTGCTATTAACTTATGTGGCGAACGTTCCCTGGGAGGAGGACGGCAGACGAATGCATTTTCCTCGTAGTTTTAGTTGCGACGCAAGATCAAACGGTCGCAGTTTTGGGAATGCTACTAGGCGAACGAGCCTAGTTTTTCTTTTCTTCCTATATATAAAAAAGTATGCTACTTGGTGTCAACTTAGTCAACAAACGATTGTGCCAACCTTGACCGTTGGATTGACATCCAAGGTCTGTCGTGTTTCTTTAGTCTCTTCTTCCTCCAGCCGCCAACGCCAAACCAGCGCCGGCGGGACCGCCTGCTCCCACCTCCCACGGATGGTTGTGCTTCCGTGCAAGCATCGTGGCCACATCGCACCCTAAAACTCTGCGCATCTTCCCCGGCTCATGTTCGTTCCCATCTGAGGCCTCACCATCGTCCTCCGCCTTGGTTCGCTCGCCGCGGCGCCGCCCTCTGGTGTTGTCAAGATGGTCAACAACCGAGAGGAATAAGGAGATGACTATACATGGTGAGGATGACGGTAGGGACCCAGTAGCGCGCGCAGTAATTTTGTTTTTTTGGGATAGAGAAGGGTATGAACTGGGTTGTTCGGGAGCTGTGGCCCGTCTAGCACATGACTAGCCCAATTTGTTTTTTTTTCTTTCTAAAAATGGCTAGCCTAGCAATTTTGTTTTTTGCAGAGTAACCAACGTATGCCTACTTGCTTTTCTATGCCCTGCTGGGCCGGAAATCTTTCAAGACGAGGAGGGATGCATTTTCCCAGAAAATGGGCTATAAGTAATATTAAATGGGTTGTAAAATGAAAAAATACAACAAACAAAAAATTAGTTCCAAAATACTTTTTTCTTTCGGATTTTGATATTTTTAAATTTCATTGTTTTTGCGCGGGTAAAATTTCATTGGATTTAAATTAAGGTATGTTTAGTTTTTAAATTAATTTGAATCTAGCTAGAAATTTCGGGCTGTATGCTGTTTGGGACATATTTGGAGGCTGACTTGTGGATCTACTAGGTTGACATGTACGAAAGGCTTTGTCAACTTACGAATGGCCGAGTCGGAGTGAAGCCAGCCTGAGGCCAGCTCCAGGCGCCCGGCCACTAGGTGCGGGTCCGCACTCAGGAGGTCTTCCTGCAGCTTGGCCATCCCCGAGAAGACACGCTCCAAGGATACAGAGGGAGCAGAAGAATTTGGGGCTAGAGGAGCAGCAGGAGGAGGAGGCGACGTCGTTACCAGAGCCTGGAAGATCGAGGGCTCCGGAGCCCTTGGGATCTGAGGGAGTCCTGGATTAGGGGGTGTCCGGATGGCCGGACTATACCTTCAGCCGGACTCCTGGACTATGAAGATACAAGATTGAAGACTTCGTCCCGTGTCCGGAAGGGACTTTCCTTGGCGTGGAAGGCAAGCTTGGCGATACGGATATGTAGATCTCCTACCATTGTAACCGACTTTGTGTAACCCTAACCCTCTCCGGTGTCTATATAAACCGGAGTGTTTTAGTCCGTAGGACAACATACAGAACAACAATCATACCATAGGCTAGCTTCTAGGGTTTAGCCTCTCCGATCTCGTGGTAGATCTACTCTTGTACTACCCATATCATCAATATAAATCAAGTAGGACGTAGGGTTTTACCTCCATCAAGAGGGCCCGAACCTGGGTAAAACTTCGTGTCCCTTGCCTCCTGTTACCATCCGGCCTAGACGCACAGTTCGGGACCGCCTACCCGAGATCCGCCAGTTTTGACACCGACATTGGTGCTTTCATTGAGAGTTCCTCTGTGTCGTCACCATTAGGCTTGATGGCTCCTACGATCATCAATAGCAATGCAGTCCAGGGTGAGACCTTCCTCCCCGGACAGATCTTCGTCTTCGGCGGCTTCGCACTGCGGGCCAATTCACTTGGCCATCTGGAACAGATCGAAAGCTATGCCCCTGGCCGTCAGGTCAGATTTGGAAGTCTAAACTACATGGCTGACATCCGCGGGGACTTGATCCCCGACGGATTCGAGCCACTGCCGAGCGCGCCGCACTGTCACAACAAGCATGATCTAGCTCTTCCGCCGAACAGTGCCCTGGAGGCCGCACCCGCATCGGCTTCGACCCTTAATTCGGAGCCAACTGCGCTGATCGAGGATGGGTGGTTGGATGCTGCCTCGGGGGCTGTGATCCCAACGGCGATCGAGCCGAACACCAGCCCCGTACTCTGCGAGACTCGTGACTCCAAGGAGCCAGATTCCTCTCCGGACTCCGAACCCTCCGCGCCACTGCCGATCGAATCCCATTGGGCGCCGATCATGGAGTTTACTGTCGCGGACATCTTTCAACACTCCCCTTTCGGCGATATTATGAAGACACTAAAGTCTCTCTCTTTATCAGGAGAGCCCTAGCCGGACTAGGGTCAGCAAGGTTGGGATACGGACGATGAAGAAATTCAAAGCCCACCCACCACCCACTTTGTAGCCACTGTCGACGATTTAACCGACAAGCTCGACTTCGACTCCGAAGACATCGACGGTATGGAGGCCGATGAAAGAGACGATGAAGAACCATCGCCTATTGGGCCCTGGAAAGCCACCTCATCATATGACATATACATGGTGGACGCACCAAAAGATGACGACGAGGAGCGGAAGGACGCACCGAAGGCTTGTTCCCTCGAGAAGCAGTCAAGGCGGCGATGCGCCGCCCCAAATCCCGCCTCGACAGAAATAACAATCACACAGACCCAGCGCTGGAGCAGGGTGAACCGCTGCCGGACAACGGCAATCCGGATAATCAAACCGAACAAACAAATTCTATCAAGGATAATGGTCCGGACGACATAACGCCGGACAGGCACCCGGAGTAGAAGAGTACCCATAAAAGGCTTGTTGCCACCGCGAGGAGTCTTAAAAGGCAGAAGCAAAGGCTCAAGGCTGCGCAAGACACACTCCAAATCAGATGGAGTAAAATACTCAACACAGCAGTGGGGTACGGCGACAATCGCCCCTCCAAGAGCTACCCAAAGCGGAAGCTGCTACCTGAATTCGATGAGGAGGCCTCAGACCCCCCACAACCAAATATCAAAGCAGCCACCTGGCCGGATAGACGACCCCTCTACCAACAAAGAGCGGCATACAACGCCACTCACAATACAACACGCGACCCATGCGAGGGCTCGCACCCAAAGGACGGTGCAACAAGATCCATCTATGGACCACACAAGCGCGCCCCAGCATACAATGCAACACAACAAACATCCGAACAACGCGGTACACCCAGCTACAGGGGTGCCGCACACCCCCTATGTTTCACCGATGAGGTGCTGGACCATGAATTTCCAGAGGGATTCAAACCCATAAACATACAAAGATACGACGGAACAACAGACCCAGGGGTCTGGATTGAGGACTACATCCTTCATATCCATATGGCTCGAGGAGATGATCTCCACGCCATCAAGTACTTACCCCTCAAGCCCAAAGGGCCAGCTCGTCACTGGCTTAAAGGCCTCCCCGAAAGCTCCATTGGAAGTTGGGAAGAGCTCGAAGACGCCTTTCGGGCAAATTTTCAAGGGACTTATGTCCGACCTCCGGATGCGGACGATTTGAGTCATATAACTCAACAGCCCGGAGAGTCTGTCCGAAAGCTTTGGAACAGGTTTCTTACTAAAAAGAACCAGATTGTTGACTGTCCGAACGCCGAAGCCTTGGCAGCTTTTAAGCATAGCGTCCGTGACGAATGGCTCGCCAGACACCTCGGCCAAAATAAGCCAAGAACGATGGCCGCATTAACAAGCCTCATGACCCGCTTTTACGCGGGTGAGGACAGCTGGCTAGCCAGATGCAGCACCAGCGACCCCAGTACATCTGAAGTTAGAGATGGAAACGGGAAATCACGGCGCAACAGCAATAACAAACGCCGGAATAAAGAAGACAACACGAAGGTCACGGCAGTAAACGCCAGATTCAAAAGCTCTCGGCCAGGTCAAAAGCCGCCGTCTAAAGGCACCAGGGATGAACTGTCCAGCCTCAACAAAATTCTGGACCAAGTATGTCAGAACCATAGTACCCTTGGTAAACCTGCTAATCATACCCACAGAGAATGTTGGGTCTTAAAGCAGTCCGGCAAGCTCAACGCCGTACACAAGGGGAAGGATACACCAAGTGAAGACGAGGACGAGCCTCCCAAGCAAGATACGGGGGAACAAAAGAAATTTCCACCAGAAGTCAAAACAGTAAACGTGTTACATGTGATCAACGGAAAAAACAACGCGGCACTCCCAGGAATATATACCCAAGTGCCTGTCACCGCGAAGTCCTGCCACTGGTCATCTCAACCAATCACCTTTGACCATCACGATTACTCAGGAAGTATCCGACGCGCAGGATGGGCTGCCCTGGTATTAGACCCAGTAATTGGCGGATATCACTTCACACGAGTCTTGATGGATGGTGGCAGCAATCTAAACCTAATATATCAGGATACAATTCGCGGGATGGGGTTAGACCGAACAAAAATTCGCCATAGCAATACTACCTTTAAAGGAGTAACGCCAGGCCCAGGGGCTCGTTGTACGGGCTCCCTCCTACTACAAGTTATATTCGGCTCCCCCGATAACTTCCGTCGCGAGCATTTAACCTTCCACATCGCTCCGTTCCAAAGTGGCTATCAAGCACTGCTCGGACGCGAAGCTTTCGCTCGCTTTAATGCAATACCATACTATGCCTCCCTCACAGTCAAGATGCCCAGTCCACATGGCATCATTTCAGTGAACAAAAATATCAAGCGATCTCTGCGCGCCGAAGAGAGTGCGGCTGCCTTGGCAGCCGCACACTAAAGGCGGCCGGACCAGCGAAAGCATCCAATAGGTCGTTAAGACCTCAGACACAACTAATCAAGTACGGCGCCGCTAGTTATACCGAATAAATGGTCACACCCCTATTTGTCAATACAAGGGGCTCAACGCGCGCAGACAAGTGGCAATTTTTTCTCATCTTGAATTATACATGGTTTCTTTAAAAACTATCTTTTTGCACGACAACTTTTTCACCTAAATTCCTCCCTTTTACAGATGATCATCGTGCTACACCCGTCCAGGATACGGCACAACTGAGACACAGGCGCAGACGTGCAGCAGGGACCCGCTCCAAGGATTCTTTTTAGATTAAGACCCTGCGTAAACCTTTTTTACTGTCTCTTGTTGATACAAATCCACCGTTGAGAAGGATGCTGACGTCTTGGCATGTGGCCACGCCAGAACAATGCACGTACCTAGACACAAGGGGCTTCTTACAAAGGCCATTATTTAGGCCCGGTTTATACCACAAAGACCGAATACCTTAGGGAGTGTTCGACGTCACGAGTTTGGCCCTATATGCATCAGCTCCGAATCATTGTCTTTGGTCAAATGTTGGGTTTGCCTGGCTCCTATGTTTTGGTGCCTTATGTTCCGCTTTACCTGCTAAGGTAGCACCAGGAGAACTACTGCGATTGTGCCCTGGTTCATCTGGACGAGCACCTCAGTAGAGAAAGCCGAAAACTGACTGTCATGATATAGCGTGAGACTGGTCAACCACTCGATGAGCTGTTGGAATGTTAGAATTCCTCCGCCTTAACAAAGGGCCGTTTTCGGGCCAGGCATGTATGCACCCCGGGATCGGGAGAGTGCGGAGCCACCAGGGGCTATCTAGTAGCCCCACTGTCAAACTCCTATGGCTAAGTGAAAGTGTTAAAGCATTATAGTCCGGTTGCCTCGCTCGCTCCGCTATCACCTCCTTAATAGGACCAAGACGTTGGGTTAAGTGTGAACGCATGTTTTTTGCGAGCACCTCCACATTATATGCGTGGGGGTCGAAGCCGACGGCTGCAATCTTTCAGGTTATACACATGTATACATAAACGGCCGCCCAGGAGGCATCGTATTACTTTCAGGCAAAAGTATAAAAATAGCCTTATAAAAATTTATAAAAGCATTTCGCTTACAATGAGATTACATATCACTCAAACATAATATTTTTTGAGCACTGGGTCTCTATCAAATGAGCACCCTCAAGAACTTCTTCAAAGTAGTGCTCAGCAGCCCTTCGGCCTATGGCCGAATCCCGCGCTGCAACAGTGGTAGCATCCATCTCCGCCCAGTATGCTTTAACACGGGCAAAGGCCATCTGTGAGCCCTCTATGCACGCCGACCTCTTCATCGCATTAATGCGCGGCACCACGTCAAGGAACTGCTGCACCAAGCTGAAATAGCTGTTCGGCTTTGGCCTTTCCAGCCATAGCTGATCCACAACAGACCTCATGGCGAGTCCGGACAACCTATTCAGTTGGGCCCATTCAGCTAATTGGTCAGTCAATGAAAGAGGACGCTCGGGAGAATGGAATTGTCTCCAAAACAGCTGGTCTACTTCACGGTCCGTCTGACCCTGGAAGTACTTGGCCGCATCGGCAGCGCTCGCCGCCAAATCCATATACACATTCTCCGAACTCCACAGCCGATCCAGAGTGGCATACCGTGGATCTCCGAACTTCCTTCGCAACAAAGAGGATTTCCCAGCTACAATATCCCAGGCTTCCCGTAGCTCCTCCTTCTTCGCCCTCATAACAGAGCGGATGTCTTTCCTCGTCGCAGTAGCCTTCTCAAGGTCCGATGCCTTCGCTAGGTTTTCCTTTTCCAGAACCCGGCAACCGTCGGCGACGGCTTTTAATTCTATGGCCATCTTGGCCATCTTATCCCGGCTCTCGCCATGCGCGGCCTTCTCGGCTTTCAACTCTTCGGCCACCTTCAAAGCAGCTGCATTACCAAACCTCGGTTGTTCCTTGGCCCGGGCAAGTTCCGCCCGCAAGGCTTCAACAGTGGCAGCTCCATCTGCAGTCACAACGTATTAAAGATACTGGCATTATGCTGCTCTTACTATGTGGCGTTTACCAGATAATGACACTTACCCTGTGCCTCGTCAAGCCTTTTGTTAACAAGCTCGATGTCGGCGTCTGCCGCATCCAACTGCCGTTTTAAATTGGCAAACTCGTTAGTCCGGCTAGTCACCGGAGCTTCCATCACCTGCACATAGAGGCAGTATGGTTATTACCTGGGAATATGATCCTCTGTTCGTCATCGTTTCCGACGACAACCAGAGTATCAGGGGCTACTATCTACACAGGGCACACCTAGCATGTGCAGGACTATCATACATTATTTTACGTACCTCAAAGCCTGTCAATAGACCATAAAAGCTTCATGCAATCCGCTTTTGGTGGACGAGATTCTCTCCATCACCGTATTCATCAGCACACGGTGTTCATCTGGGATGGCCGCTTGCCCCACCAACTCCCTTAGAACATCCGATCGCACACCAGACGGTGCCGGACTCTTTTGTCTGCTCTCTTCGGGAGCCGGACACTGGGAGCTTCGGGGGTCAATGGGATTATCTTCTGGCCTCACCGGACTCGGAGAGGCCCTCCGCGACGGCACTTCGGGGTCGCCCGCTTTCGGAGCGAAGGAGTCCGGAGGAGGCGTTTCACTCTCCATCATCTCTGGAAGAAGATCCCCCGAAGACGAGCTCATTTGAGAGGTGCTAAGGCCCGAACTGCAAAGATATATGTGGTGGTTATTTTCTCAGAAGAAAAAGATGGCATACATGTACTATTAAAGTATTTCGGGTCACTTACGACTCGCTGGAGAATTGATCCCCCCGCGGACTTTGTGCGGCAAAAGCACCCCCCCAAGGTAGGACCCTCTGTGGGAGACTTCTTCTCCCGTTTGGAAGCTTCGGCTTCCGAATCCCCGGGCGCAGTCCTTTTCCTCCTCCGGTCGTCTTCCTTCATGGAGATGCCCGCTCCCTCGGTTAGAATGGGCAGAGTTGGGGGCTCGCATCCGCCCGTACTATCCTCCCCAGTATCTTCCTTCAAGGGCTCCGGGCAAGGTGCGACCTGGAGCATCTTTTCCAATACCGGATTCTCCAAACCCTCAGGGAGGGGGGCCGAACACCGAATCAACTTCGCCTTTGTTAGCCAGTCCTGGTCAAAAAGCAAACTCTCAGAAATAACTTCGTAACAAGTGAGAGATAGTATGTTCGGCCGGAAGATTCCTTACCTGTTCGGCGGCGCGGTTACTGCTCAGGCCCACGTCCTCGGTAATTTCCGGACACTCTACCTGAGGTCCGAGGAATGACTTGTACATCTCCTCATGCATCAGGCCGAGGAAATTTTGAATGACACGCGGTCCCTCGGGATTGAACTCCCACAAGCGAAGGGGCCGGCATTTGCAAGGCTGGACTTGACGAACCAGCATAACTTGTATTACCGCAACCAAACTAAAATCTCCATTGAAGAGATCTCGAATGCGGCTTTGCAGTATATGCACGTCCTTGGCTGGACCCTAGCTCGGACCTGTGCTGATCCATGACATCAGTTGTGGTGGAGGGCCCGAGCGGAAAACTGGGGCGGCCGCCCACTTGGCACTTCTAGGAGCCGTGATGTAGAACCACTCCTGTTGCCACAATCAGACACCTCTGGAAGGGAACCTTTGGGCCATGGAGCTCCCATCATCTTGCATATTGAGGCACCTCCACACGCTGCATGTTGCCCCTCGATCATCTTCGGCTTTACTTCAAAGGTCTTGAGCCACAGGCCAAAGTGAGGGGTAACCCGGAGGAAGGCCTCACACATGACAATAAATGTCGTGATATGAAGAAAGGAGTCTAGAGCTAGATCATGGAAATCTAGCCCGTAATAAAACATCAAACCCCTGACGAAAGGATCCAGAGCAAGGCCTAGACCTCGGAGGAAGTGGGAGACGAACACGACGTTCTCGTTAGGTTCGGGGGAGGGGACGGCCTGCCCTCGGGCAGGCAGCCAATGCAAAACCTCGGCGGTCAGATATCTGGCCTCCCTCAACTTTTTGATGTCTTCTTCCGTGACGGAGGAAGGCACCCATCGGCCTTGAAGGCTAGATCCGGACATGATTGAAGGTTCGGAGCACCTGACCTGAACTTTGGGTGTTTGAGCTTGAGGTGGGGGAAGGATTCGATTGAGCACGGGAGGGAAAAAGTAAAAGCCTTCTCCCTTATAAAGAGGGTGAATATCAAGCATCCTCTCTGTGGCCGTTTGGACTTGCCTATAGTCTGGGAGTCCTAGAAGCGGTTGGGTTACCCACGCCCGTATTGATGAGAATCCCGGAATAAGGGGACACGATCTCTGCTTTAACAAGACGTGCCAAGGAAACCGCCTCGCACGACACGCTGAGGTGGGATAATAAAACGATTCGAATAAAGGCTTGGTCGTGGTGCGTCACACTACGGAATACGTCAGCAGATTAGATTTGTGTAAATATTATTCTCTCTATGGCAATATGTGGAAACTTATTTTGCAGAGCCAGACACTATCTTTGTTTTCAAAATCTTCTACGAAGTACTTGGAGGAGGAACCCGCCTTGCAATGCCGAAGACAATCTGCGCGCCGGACTCGTCGTCATTGAAGCCTGGTTCTGGGGCTACTGAGGGAGTCCTGGATTAGGGGGTGTCCGGATGGCCGGACTATACCTTCAATCGGACTCCTGGACTATGAAGATACAAGATTGAAGACTTCGTCCCGTGTCCGGAAGGGACTTTCCTTGGCGTGGAAGGCAAGCTTGGCGATACGGATATGTAGATCCCCTACAATTGTAACCGACTTTGTGTAACCCTAACCCTCTCCGGTGTTTATATAGACCAGAGGGTTTTAGTCCGTAGGACAACATACAGAACAACAATCATACCATAGGCTAGCTTCTAGGGTTTAGCCTCTCCGATCTCGTGGTAGATCTACTCTTGTACTACCCATATCATCAATATTAATAAAGCAGGACATAGGGTTTTACCTCCATCAAGAGGGCCTGAACCTGGGTAAAACTTCGTGTCCCTTGCCTCCTGTTACCATCCGGCCTAGACGCGCAGTTCGGGACCCCCTATCCGAGATCCACCGGTTTTGACACCGACCTCCTCAGCAGAGCCGGACGCCGGCACTTCCGGAGCCAGTGGGGCCACGGGGGCTGGTTCATCCTGCCGATGCTCCTCTTGGCCTCGCGAGGGCGACCGGGCTAGGGAGGTGCGGGTGTTGTCTCCCCCTTCTCCGCAGAGGGGGGCACGGTCGTGGCATCCCCCTTCCTCTTCTTCATCGAAGACATCGGCCTGATCAGCCAAAGGCGAATGTCAGAAAACAGCAAGAACAAGCAGGAACAAGACGAAGCTCGAAGCACTTACTGATCCACTGCGACATAGTCCACCTTCCCCTTGGTGAGCCTGAAACCCAAAAGCGTCGGGGCCTAAGGAGTGGGCGCATGGGCTCCCGGGGTAGAATACGGCACAGTGGAAGGACCGGAGCTGGCCCCAGGTGGTACCAAGTCGGAGGCAGCATCTCGAGAGACCAGCGACGATCTATCCCTTGTTGGGATAAGGGGCAGCTCCCTCGCCTCCTAGCCGGCGCCGACCTCGGTTTCTTCTAGAAGAGCATGGAGGATTTCGGTCTTGCTCAAGGGGGAGCTATCCCCCATCCCCTCGGGAGCCTCCTCCGAGCTCTCCTTCCTCTCTTCCTCCCCGCGGGACTCGTCAAAAGACACCTCCACCGGCCTCGGCGTTACAAGGACCCAGCGAGCGCCGGCGGCACCAGCCCGCGCGCGTCAAAAGACGGCCTGGAAGCAACGAATTGCTCCCAGTCCTTGCGATGGGACAAAGGAGCAAAGGCGCGCGGCGGGTACTCTTGGTTATCCCCAACCAAGAGGCGCAGAACCGCAGACATCTCGTCATCAGGCAGGGCCACCAGGCTCAGGCGAACCTTGTCTTCTTCATCTCCAAGCTTCCACAAAGGGTGCGAACACGCCTGGAGAGGAGCAACGCGCAGCGTCAAGAATTCCCTCAGAAGCATGACCCCCGTCACCTTAGCCGCATTCACATTGCCCGGCTTCAAATCGATCCTCATCTACTCCAACACCGACAGCGCCCGCTCGTCGGTGAGCTCTACACGAGACCACCCCTTGTCCGACTGGGGCGCCTCCGTCGGCAGTTCCAAGCATAGATGAGCGTACTTGGCACTCATCATGACCCATTTGGCCCTGATGTTGTTGACCCTCTTCCCGGTGTTCGAGATCGAGTTGGCCTGGCTGACCACGATGAAGTTGGTGCACCCAGAGATATGGCCACCGGTGACGCGGAGGAAGAAGAAGTGGCGCAGCCGTGCCACGGACAACATCACACCCAGGTACGCCTCGCAATAGTAGGCGAAGATAGACAAGAGAAGAACGCAGTTGGGATGGAGATGCAGCGCCTGCAACCCAAAGTGGTTGAGGACCTCGAAAAAGAAATCAGAAAAGGGGGAACCAACCCGGCGGCGATGTTGCTCATGAATAAAGGGAAGAAGGTGCTTCCCTCAGGCTCCGGCTCATTGGAGGCAAGCCGGAGCTCCGTCTTCCCCCTCTCGTTGCTCGCCCCCGCCGTCAGCAAGCGCTTGGCGGCTAGGTTCTTCTCCGTAACAGTGGGCGCATCAAGGGCTGGTTCGAACCAAGCCAGTGCCGAGGAGGACTTGACCTTGTGCGGCGCCATTGACCACCGATGCGAAGCTGCGCAGAAGCGGATCTGGAGGTTTCGATAGTAAGGAGCAAGAAAGGGGATCTGGAGCAAGGCGAGGAAGAAGCAATGAAGGCAAGCAATGTCCATGCCAGTCTTTTTGTCAAGACGGGCAGTTGCCGAGGTAGCATGGGGAAGCGGAGACGCCCACGTCCAATCAACCGCCACGTGTTAACCGAGGCCGCAGGCTTTTGGGGCCCGTGGCGCTCCGCGCTTTACCCTTTGGCTTCGCCTCGAAGCCAAGCCCGAGCGCACCTTGGGCCCCGAGGCTCCTGTCGGCATTCTGGGAACGGGGGTCCCCAGACTTGCCTGCCTAAGCCCCATGGCGTGGCTGGGCTGGCAGGTTCGTACGGCCCATCTTCATTGACAAGGTATTCAAGACCCTTGTGAGGGGCCAAGCCTCGCGAGACGGACGATGCAAGACCTCCTCAAGAGCGGCATCGCCACGCAGGCTCACGAGGGGCGGAGAGATCAAGGCAAGGCAAACCTCACGAGGCCCTCGTGACGTGAGCCATGACGATCGAGACCAGGCGGGTGCCAGGCGGGTGCCAACGCGTGCAGCGTCCTTTTTTCCTCTTTGGTGCTAAGGGGGCAAGCGCAGGCGCGGAGTACCGAGGCATCAAGCAAAGGTTTCCATATTGGTGCAACGAGACCAAGACCAAAAGGATGGCAGGACGAAGGTCACCATGGAGGCCAAGACGGCGTCATCACCAGAGACTTCTACAGGCGAAGACCACATTTTTTTAGGATAACTTGTACTAGTTGTCCCCTTTCGAATTGGACGTTGTTGGCTCCCTTCCCACTCAATATTTGGAGAGAGGACCAGGGCTTATATAAGTAGAACTAGCCACCACAGTAGAAAGGGGGAGCACCATCACAAGTCGAGAGCAGATCCAAGATCATTTCACCCACACAAGCACGCCAAGCACAAGAACACTTCCACCTCAGGAGGTTGTTCTTCCCCTTGTACTATTCATCATCAGCCCAAGAGGCAATCCACCACCACCACACTGGAGTAGGGTATTACTCCACAATGGTGGCCCGAACCAGTATAAATCTTGTGTCTTTCTGTGTTGTGAGTTCGTCGAGTTCGTTCGCAAGATCTTAGAGAGCTAGGGTGTGGATCGATAGGGAGAAAACATGCGCACACACATCAGTGTTCGAACCTTAAGGGTCTGCCGGAACCCATGATCCGACGGATATTGTTTTTTGTAATAGTGACAATAGAAAACAGCAAGGTGGCGAGTAACAAAAGTGAGAACAAATGGTATTGCAATGCTTGAAAATGAGGCCTAGGGTCCGTTCTTTCGCTAGTGTAATCTCTCAAAAAATCTAATATAATTGGATCATATAACCATCCCTCAACATGCGGTGAAGAATCACTCCAAAGTTCTTATCTAGCGGAGAACATAAGAAGAAATTGTTTGTAGGGTACGGAACCACTTCAAAGCTATTCTTTCTGATCAATCTATCCTAGAGTTCGTACTAAAATCACACCAAGCTATTCTTACCGATCGATCTATCCAAGAGTTCGTACTAAAATAACACCATATGATACACATCAACCAACTCTAATGTCACCGCGAGTATCCATGAGTTGATTATACAATATGCATCAAACAATTTCAGATTCATAATACTCAATCCAACAAAAAGAAATTCAAAGAGTGCCCCAAGATTACTACCGAAGAAACAAAGACGAGAACGTGCATCAACCCATATGCATAGATTACCCCAATGTAACCTCGGGAATCTGCGAGTTGAGTGCCAAAACACATATCAAGTGAATCAACATGATACCCCATTGTCACCATGGGTATTCATAGCAAGATATACATCAAGTGCTCTCAAATCCATAGAAGTATTCAATCCGGTAAAATGAAGTCTCAAAGGGAAAAATCAAATCACAACAAGATAGAGAGGGGAAAACACCATATGATCCAACTATATTAACAAAGCTCGCGATACATCAAGATTGTGACATCTCAATAACACGAGAGAGAGAGAGATTAAACATATAGCTACTGGTACAAACCCTCAGCCCCGAGGGTGGACTACTCCCTCCTCACCATGGTGGCTACCAGGATGATGAAGATGGCCACCGGTGATGGTTTCCCCCTACGGCACAGTGCCAGAACTGGGTCTAGATTGTTTTTTCGTGGCTACAGAGGCTTGCGGCAGTGGAACTTCTGATCTATGGTTATTTATGGGGGGGTTCTGTATTTATAGGATTTTTGGCATTGGTTTCACGCTAAGATGGGCCTCAAGGAGGGTACCACCCACCAGGGCACGCCTACAGCCCAGCCCGAGGTGTGATGGGTTGCGCCCTCCTACTGGCTCTTTTGGCCCTCCCATGAAGCTTCGAGGGTCTATTTTGTTCCAATAAAAACCGTTAAAAAGTTTTAGCTCATTTGGAGGACTTTCATTTCTGCACAAAAAAACAACACCACAGCAGTTCTGCTGAAAACAGCGTCAGTCCTGGTTACTTCCATGCAAATCATACCAAAACTATATAAAATTGTTGTAAACATGGTATGAATACATCATAAATTATAGATACGTTGGAGACATATCACCTGCTCGCGCACGGCGCGAGGCCATAATTACCTTCCTTATCCCGCGCCCACCCTAAAGGCGAGGAGGCGCAGACTTGTCCTCCGTTGAATGCTATATAAAGGCAAGGGGCCCCTGGCTCATCTTCCTCTTCCTGCTCCACCCTCATGCTCCAAGATCTGAGTTGACGTCTAAAACGATGGCGAGAGGGAGCAGTCATGTTGCAGCGCCCAAGGTGCCACCCTGGGGGCGCGGACGTTCCGCTACGGCCGCCGATGTTGGTCCCAGCGTCTACGGGCTGCCAGGGCACCGCGGATGGGCGTGGAAGTGGGGGCTAGGCGCCCACGGCCGAGGTGGTCGAGGTGGTGCGGCTTCCCTGCCTCCTCAGGTGTGGAGCCACTCCACTGACGCAGCCCGCGAGTTCATCGTGGGCATGCATCACCAGCCTCGCACCTGGCTCCGGCTTCTTGACTCCTTTGCGAAGGAAATCGCGAACCGCGTGCCATTGGGCATGTGTGTGCAGCCAGACGACTATTGGAACGGCCCCTCCTGGGTAGCGACAGAGTTCACCTCCATGGGCTTCATGCTCTTGAAGCGGGGGTGGAAGTCATTCGCCCTCACTCGTGGCCTGAAGAAAGGGTACGTCCTCCACTTCAAGTACGACAGGGCCGCCGTTTGAAGATCTTTGGGGCCACTGGCTGCCGTTTGAAGTGCTGCGTGGAGAGCGATGATAGTGACTCCTCCGACGAGGAAGACGGCGGCGGCGACGCGACCTCCTCCGACGGAAGCGGGGGCAGCGACCCCTCCCTGTGTCAAGAGCGAAGATGAGGACTCTGATTTGTGCGCGGCCGGTGCCTGAGCCAGTGCCCTGGGGGTGGTCGCATCCGCCTGGAGCTTTTCTTTTGTTTCTTCCTTTTACATACACTGGATTGATGTGAGCCTCATGGGGGTGTGTGTAACAACAATGGTTTCCTTGTTTAGGTTTAATGCTCTTGTGGTCCGAATCGTATGTTTCCCCTTAAAGCTTCCTCGCGAGGCCTACTCCTTTTTTCTTGCTTGCTTAAATGCTCTACATTGTCGGGACCCAGCCCCCATGCGAGCCTCAGCCACCACTGGTATGTCAGGTCACGATGCCTGGAACAAGGCTAGGAGGTGAGGGGCACCGGGAGCTAGTGATGGCTTCACACACGTGATGCTTTGGGAACCCCCCTTTTAACGTGCAAGCGGCTTGCGCAAAAAGAGGTGACAGGCTCCGCCAAATTCGCGAGAAGAGGGAACTACAGTGACGATAGATGCGCCTCGTGAGGTAGTTAGACTTAGCTTTCACGAAGGGCCGCGCCAATGGAGCTGCGGACGTGGATGATGGCACTCGAGACGCACCCCGTGAGTCTTAGCCCCATAAGGCCACATGAACCATCGGTGCTTGGTGTGCGAGATGCCACCTGCACGATCCCCAGACGCTTGGTCCCTGAGGTAGCTATATATGGACAGATTACGTGGTATGGGCAGCTACGCGCGCTTGCCAGCCCACTAATGGTTGTTTTGTGAGGAGATACGACACCAAGGACCTTGGTGAGGTGAGGTGTAGGGGGACAAGCCCGCAAGCCAGAGCTTGATCACTGGGATTTCTCGATGCTGCAGGGATGGGCCTGAGCACAGACATCGTGCCAGTAGCCCCCGCTCACGGGACGGCCAGGAGGGCAGCTACGAGCGTGCGACACACTTAAAGTGGCAACACAACGAAACACATAGTCATGAGGGCAAAATAAGCCAATCTAGCATGATCAAGATTCATTACACAACCGAAAGGTGATGCCACGGCCGTGCCAGGCACGAGTCAGCTCGAGTTTGATGCGGCCCGTGGGGTGCTCTCAATTTGAACAAACCAAAAAGTCACCTGGCAGTGTGGCGCTGAGGGAATGTCGAGCTGCTTGCCGAAGTCCGCCGTGGAGCTTGCCGCCTAGGGGCCGAGAGGCTCCCAATGCCCAGGGGGCTCGCGAAAGCCAAAAGGCTCGCGAGGTCCCAACGTGAGGTGCGCCAACCTTTGGAAGGTGGCGGCAGCGTTCTCCAGGCCGAAGGGCATGCATGTGTAGTTGGTGGCGAGGCCCCTGCTTTGGCCGACACGTGATGGCCAAAAGAGGTCTTGGGAGCAAGCCCTGTTGAGGCCTACAAGGCCAGCGCTAGTGCACAGGCGAACCTTGCCGCCCTCCTCGGGGATGACAATCGGGTTGGCGGGTCGTGCGGGGCAGCACTCCCAAGGGATGGCCCGAGCTTCCCACAGCTTGTAAATCTCCTGGGCGATGAGCTCTTGCTCCCCTGGCACTTGATGTCGCGCTCCTTGCTTGATGGGGTGTGCGCCAAGGCGCACCTCCAGGTGGTGCTCGAACACCTCCCTTGGTACAATGGTCAAGCCAGACGCTTTCCAGGCGACAAGCCCCCGAGACCGCCCGAAGAGAGGCGCCGAGCGCACATTCCTATGCAGGAGGAGGGCAGGCGCCAACGGCGAGGGCAGGGTCTGGACCGCTGCCATCAGTCGATGCCTTCTTTGCCTCGGGGCGATCCTGGAAGAGCAGCTTCTTCTTCGCAGGAGCGGCCTTGTGAGGCCTGGCAGAGTCCTCGCCATACGAATGCGCGACTGCGGCGACCCAGTAAGCATGCTCGAGGGAATAGACCGCGTCCTTCTCGTTGCAGGCAATGGTGATGACGCCACTATAACCAGGCATATTAAGGACCTTGTAGCCGTGATGGGTTGCCGCCATGAACTTGGCAAGCGTCGGATATCCCAGGATGGCGTTGTATGGGAGGCCAATGTGCTCCATGTCAAAGTCGATGAGCTCGGTATGGTAATTGTGGCGGGTGCCGAAGGTGACAGAGAGGCGCACTTCTCCCAGGGGAATGGTTGACCCACCAGTCACCCCAGAAAAGGGCCTGGTCGGCATCAACTGGCCGTAGGGACTTGGAGCGTTTCTAACGTCTCGATGGAGATCACGTTGAGGCCGGTGCCATCGTCGATGAGGGTCTTGTTGACCGCGACGTTGCTGATGGTGGGGCTGCACATAATGGGGAGCGCGTCGCCGTGGCCATAGACTTGAGGTGGTCTCTGGAGTCGAAAGTGATGGCGTACATCGACCAGTTGAGGGGTCGCACTGCTTCTGGCCTCGGGAAGGCAACGTTCACCTCATGAGCGAACTTCTTGAAGGGGTGGTTGGACGCGGGGGCCTGAGCTCCCCCGAGGATGCAGGCTACCGTGCGAGGCTCTTGGTAGCCCCCAGTCCCCTCGTCGAGCTGGTTGATGGCATTCCTCCTTGGTGGCGGAGAAAATGACGGGAGGGCGGCTTTGGCCTGAGCATGGGCCTTGCGAGGCTGACCACACTAGGCACCCTCACGAGGATGACCGTGCCACCCCTGGCAGGGGTTGCCATTGTCGTTGCGGTTGTCCCATCGGTCGCTACCACGGCAGCCTCTGCGACCGGCACTGCAGTCGATATGGTACCATCGACGGCCCGAACGCTCGTCGCGGAGCGACTTGAGCTCCTGCCAGTCTTCGGTGTTATGGGTGCACACGTTGTGCTAGACACAGAATGGGCGGTTTTCCTTAACTGACTCGTTGGGACCGTGATTGTGCTTCTGCTCAGGCTCCGCTGCCAGCATGCATGCCAGGGCCTTTGAGCTTGACGTCCTTTCCCTTAGCCTTATTGTCGTCTGGCGTGGCGCCTGGGTCATTATGGATGAAGAGGCGGCCTTCCTCGACCTTGGCGCACCAGTTGTCAAGGTTAAACAGCTCCAGCGCCGAGTCCAGATTGTCATTGATGGGAAGCTTCTCGCGCATCCTAACATCCATGACGCTGGAGGAGAACGCCGAGACGACAGCCTCGTCAGAAGCGCGCGCAATCTTGTGGCGCACCTGGCTAAAGCGCTGGATATACTTGTGGAGGGTCTGGCCAGGGCACTACTTCACACACCACATGTTGTTAACGGTGAGGGCACGATCGTGCATGCCCTTGAAGTTGGCAATGAACTGGTCGCAGAGCTCGCCCCATGAAGAGATCGATGCTTTAGGCAGGTTCATGAGCCAGGAGTGTGCGCGGTCTTTGAGGGCCATGGCGAACCAATTCGCCATGACCTTGTCGTCGCCATTCGCCACCTCGATGCTCAACGCATAGAGCTGGAGGAACTATGTGGGGTCAGGAATGCCGTCATAGCACGGGGGCAGCTCTGGCTTGAACTTGGTAGGCTAGACCACCCGGCGCAGCTTGCGGGTGAAGGCCCGGCAGCCCATGCTGCTCGAGGGGACACCAAGGGCAGCATGGTTCTGGTGCCCGGCCTCTGTGACTTGTTGGACGACCATGTTTTGGTGCTGGTGCTGATGCTCGAGGAGCACACACACATCAGGCGGCACGCAGTGAACGATCTGGTAGCTAGCCCCATCCTGGGCCTGTGGGGGCGCTCCATGGGGCGGGTCACGCGGATGCGCGTCACGTTGAGGCTCTCCATGGTCGCTATGCAAGGGAGGCGACGGAGGCGCGCCATGCGCCACGTTCCCCGCACGAGACGGTGGAGGATGTAGTGAGTGAGAGGGCATGGGGGCGTCTCCGGCAGCATTGACGAGCTCGGTAATGCGGCAAATCCAGGCATCGTAGCCGGCATTGACCGGGCGATAGGGGAGCAGCTCACGTGCCATGAGCAGCGCGGCCTACGCATTCGATGGCCGGCGGTGGGCGAGGGAAGAAGAGGCTGTAGCGGTGCGGCTGTTGGGTTGCACGGAGGGGTGCATTGAGGAGTCCTACTGCTCGTAGGCAGTAGGGTCGGTGTCGGCGGCTGCCGTGGCCTCGACAGAGTGGGGTCGGTTGTCGCGGCCTGCCAGCTCCGTCTAGGCGACGTGAGTCGCCCGGCGCTCGGCACACACGCGACAAGCGTCAGTCACACAGCTGATGAAGTGGAAGTTTGAGCGGAGCGGAAGAGCACCGGCATCCCCTACCTGGCGCCAAATGCTAGAATCAGGGCTCTAGGGACCCAATAGGTTCAAACTCTGGGGTGCGCTTGTTCTTACCGCCCTACTCTATCCTGCTACCAGCACAGCTAGGCTGCGGCGAGCGTGAGCTAGCGGAAGCGGGTTGGAGACACGGCAGTTACCCAGGTTCGGGCCACCTTGCGGTGTAAGACCCTACTTCTGCTTGGTTTGAGGATTTCCCTCACTGGGGAGAACGAGAGTACAAGTGTTCGATGGAGAGAGTGGTCAACCCCCTCTACGGCAGCACCCAGCCCTCCTTTTATACATGCCTTTGTCCTCTTCCCCCGCAAACATTGGAGGGAAGGGTTGCCACACAATGGCAGTTTTAAGGGGAACATGGGCACAATCTATCCTGACTAAAGGTGGTCTTCGCCTGCAAAGCCTCCGTCCATGACGCTTCGGTGGGCTTGGTGATGACTTCTGTCGTGTGCGCACGTTGTCTTGGTCCTCTTGCACTGACCAGGAAACCTTTGGGGATTGCTTTGGGAACCGGCGTGCTGGCCTTGCTCCCTTAGCACCAAAGAGGAAATCATTTTTATCCGTGCCTATTGGCACGAACTTTGGCGTCGTTTGTTGCTGCATGAACCACCGATGTGAAGGTGCAGGGCCATGCGACCGACTGGGCAGACCCTGACTTGTTCGCCCGTGAGGGGGGCCTTAGGAGCCCGCCTCACGAGGCTCCAGTGGAGCCACCTAGTTATCTAAGGGGGCCTGCTGATGGGGGACTCGCAAGGCAAGGTCCTCACGAGGGGTCTTGCTCATGAAGCTTGCTGGTAGGACACTCCTTGGGCTTCTTGGTACGCGCCATGCCCTGGGCCGAAGGTAGACAACTTTGGGCACCCTCGGTCCCACAGGACCAGCAGAGACATCGGGATTCCACTCCCTGCTACTGCCGCTAGAGCAACATCCAAAGGGGAGGTGAATCCACGGGCTCGACAGCAAAGCTTGGAGGAAGAATTTGCCCTAGTCGCCAAGGGATAGGGGGTGGGGGAAATTGTGCTTGGCATTAGATGAACACTTCCGCAATAATAGTATCTAACATTTCTTTGTGCTAGCATCCACAAATGCCACATATCAGAGCATCTAAAGTCGGGCGCCTCAAACCTGCCTCATACGCCCGGGCGGGCCGCCCGGTCACTGTTCGGTCGCGTTTTTTTGATCCAGACGGTCTCCTTAAATGGGCCTCAAACGCCCGGGCTGACCCGCACCCCCCATATCTAGCCCAAATATGGGGCGGATATGGGGGCGCCCTGGCACGCCTGGGCACACCCGCAATGTCAGACCCGACAGGCCGACCCATCCCAAATTGCACCAAATCCACCAAACCCTTCGTCCTCCTCCCGCCGCCCTCCAACCTTTCCCGCGCCCAGACCCTCGCCGTCCTCCACCCTTGTTCCCAATCCTCACCTCCAGAGATGTCTTCCAGCCTGACCCACACCGCCGTGATGGAGACACAGTCCGCCTCGTTCGTCAGTGGGGTCAATTCATCGACTGCGACTTGCAAGGCGGAGAATGTCACCCGCAAGTTGCGACGACACTGACAGCGAGAGAGGGAGGCGACAGCGGCGTCTGATACGTCTCCTGCGTATCTATAATTTTTTATTGTTCCATGCTATTATATTATCCATCTAGGATGTTTTATATGCATTATATGCTACTTTATATGATTTTTGGGACTAACCTGTTAATCTAGAGCCCAGTGCCAGTTTCTGTTTTTTTCCTTGTTTTTGAGTTTAATAGAAAGGAATACCAAACGGAGTCCAATTAACGTGCCAATTTTTGATGATTTTTATGGACCAAAATAAGCCCCCGGAGTAAAATAGTTGGGCCAGAAGAGTCCCGAGCCTTCCACGAGATAGGAGGGCGAGCCCAGGGGTGTAGGGCGCGCCCGCCACCCTCGTGGACGACTCGGAGACCCCCCTGACGTGAGACCGACGCCAAAAATTCCTATAAATATAGAAACCTCGAGAAAATAACCTAGATCGGGAGTTCCGCTACCGCAAGCCTCTGTAGCCACCGAAAACCAATCTAGACCCGTTCCGGCACCCTGCCGGAGGGGGGAATCCCTCTCCTGTGGCCATATTCATCATCCCGGCGCTCTCCATGACGAGGAGGGAGTAGTTCACCCTCGGGGCTAAGGGTACGTACCAGTAGCTATGTGTTTGATCTCTCTCTCTCTCTCTCTCTCTCTCTCTCTCTCTCGTGTTCTTGATTCGACACGATCTTGATGTATTGGGAGCTTTGCTATTATAGTTAGACCTTATGATGTTTCTCCCCCTCTACTCTCTTGTAATGGATTGAGTTTTCCCTTTGAAATTATCTTACTGGATTGAGTCTTTAAGGATTTGAGAACACTTGATGTATGTCTTGCATGTGCTTATCTGTGGTGACAATGGGATATTCACGTGATCCACTTGATGTACATTTTGGTGATCAACTTGCGAGTTCCATGACCTTGTGAACTTATGCATAGGGGTTGGCACACGTTTTTTTCTTGACTCTCCGGTAGAAACTTTGGGGCACTCTTTGAAGTTCTTTGTGTTGGTTGAATAGATGAATCTGAGATTGTGTGATGCATATCGCATAATCATACCCACGGATACTTGAGGTGACATCGGAGTATCTAGGTGACATTAGGGTTTTGGTTGATTTGTGTCTTAAGGTGTTATTCTAGTATGAACTCTAGGATAGATCGAACGAAAAGAATAGATTCGTGTTATTTTACTACGGACTCTTGAATAGATCGATCAGAAAGGATAACTTTGAGGTGGTTTCGTACCCTACAAGAATCTCTTCATTTGTTCTCCACTATTAGTGACTTTGGAGTGACTCTTTGTTGCATGTTGAGGGATAGTTATATGATCCAATTATGTTATTATTGTTGAGAGAACTTGTAGTAGTGAAAGTATGAAACCTAGGCCTTGTTTCAACGCATTGCTATACCGTTTTCGCTCACTTTTATCATTAGTTACCTTGCTGTTTTTATAATTTCAGATTACAAAAACCTATATCTACCATCCATATTGCACTTGTATCACCATCTCTTCGCCGAACTAGTGCACCTATACAATTTACCATTGTATTGGGTGTGTTGGGGACACAAGAGACTCTTTGTTATTTGGTTGCAGGGTTGTTTGAGAGAGAGACCATCTTCATCCTACGCCTCCCACGGATTGATAAACCTTAGGTCATCCACTTGAGGGAAATTTGCTACTGTCCTACAAACCTCTGCACTTGGAGGCCCAACAAAGTATACAAGAAGAATGTTGTGTAGTAGACATCAAGCTCTTTTCTGGCGCCGTCGCCGGGGAGATGAGTGCTTGAAGGTATATCTTTAGATCTTGCAATCGAATCTTTTTGTTTCTTATTTTATCACTAGTTTAGTCTATAAAAGAAAACTACAAAAAAGGGAATTGAGGGTGACTCATATGCTTCATCTTTTTAATGTCTTCTGTGAAAATAAGGATTCTGATAATTGTGCTCAATTGCTAGAGGAATAATGCATTAAAATGTTTGGCACTAAATCTTTTACTGATGAGCATGATTGCAATGTTGTCAGTATGAATTCTATGAATATCCATGATGCTAATGATATGCAAAGCCACAAGCTTGGGGATGCTATGTTTGATGAAGATGATATTTTTATTCCCCCAAGTTTTGATGAGAAAATTTATTATGATGAAAGCATGCCTACTATTTATGATGATTATATTGATGAAAGTGGATTTGGAGAGGTCATGACTTTATTTAGTGATGAATCGACTATTTAGGAAGAGGTTCCAATTGATTATGAGAACAAAGTTGCTATCTATGGTGATTATTGTGATGACTTGTATGCTATTAATAATAATGATAACCATGAAACTTGTCATCTTGATTTTAATTTTCAATTGGATTATGCCTCACATGATAGTTATTTTGTTTAGTTTGCACTTCTATTCATGAGAAGAAATTTGCTTATGTGGAGAGTAATAAAATTTCTATGCATGTAGATCATGAAAAGACTGCTTTATGTGATAGTCATATTGTTGAATTCATCCATGATGCTACTGAAAATTATTATGAGGGAGGAATATATGCTTGTAGGAATCGCAATAATATCAAGTTTCCTCTCTATGTGTTGAAAATCTTGAAGATTTGCTTGTTTTACCTTCCTACGCTAATTGTTTCTTGTTCCCATAAGTTGTTTGATCACAAAATCCCTATGCATAGGAAGTGGGTTAGACTTAAATGTGTTACTAATAAGCTTCATGATGCTCTCTCTATGTTTCAATTCTTATCTTTTATGTGAGAATCATTGAAATCATCATGCCTAGCTAGGGGCGTTAAACGTAAGCGCTTGTTGGGAGGCAACCCAATTTTATTTTTGTTCTTTATTTTTGTTCCTGTTTAGTAATAAATAAATCATCTATATTATGTTATTATTGTGTTTTTTATGTTTTAATGACTGTTTGTGCCAAGTAAAGCCTTTAGGATCTTCTTGGATGATTGTTATTTGATCTTGCTGAAAAAAACAGCAAGTATGCGCTCACGAGAATAATTTTAATTTTTTACCAGAGAGCGATAAAATATTGATTCCAACTGCAGTAGATCAATTTAAAAATTATTTAGGATGTCCTAATTTCTCAGTATTTTTGGAGTAACAGAAGTATTCGAAACCTACAGATTGCTACAGACTGTTCTGATTTTGACAGATTCTGTTTTCATTGTGTTGTTTGCTTATTTTGATGAATCTATGAGTAGTATCGGAGGGTATGAACCATAGAGAAGTTGGAATACAGTAGATATTACACCAATATGAATTTATAATGAGTTCACAACAGTACTAAAAGTGGTGATTTATTTTCTTATACTAACGGAGCTTACGAGTTTTCTGTTAAGTTTTGTGTTGTGAAGTTTTCAAGTTTTGGGTAAAGATTCGATGGACTATGGAATAAGGAGTAGAAAGAGCCTAAGCTTGGGGATTCCCAAGGTACCCCAAGGTAATATTCAAGTACAACCAAGGGCCTAAGCTTGGGGATGCCCCGGATGGCATCCCCTCTTTCGTCTTCATTCATCGGTAACCTTACTTGGAGCTATATTTTTTATTCACCACATGATATGAGTTTTACTTGGAGCATCAATTTATTTTGTTAGTATTTGCTTTCTGTTATTTATAATAATGTTTTGCATCTTTTATTTCAATAAAAGTGGCAATGATAGCCTTTGTCATGCTTATTTTGCAAGTATACATGTTGCTGTTTAAAAACAGAAAGTTTACCGCTGTTGCAAAAATTCCTTAGAAAAGTCAGAATGTAATAAAATGTTGAAACCTTTTGCAGAATGAGCTCTGATAAATTTTCTTCATTGTGGTAATTTTCATAATGTTTAGAGTTGAATAAGTATTGATACTCTTGCATTCTTTACAGAATGTATTGTTTTGGCATATTGCTGTTATGTTTGCATATGTTTGCTTGTTTAATGATTCTATTTGAGGATAGGAGTATTGAATACACAGAGGCATTTAGTATGCAATGTTGAATAATAATTTTAGTCATTTTCTACAGTAGAAAATGATAAGGTTTTTGCATTGGTTTATACTAACTTATCTCACGAGTTCTTGTTGAGTTTTGTGTGGGTGAAGCTTTTGAGATTTAGGAAAACCATGATATGAGAAGAATTAAGGAGACACAAAAGCTCAAGCTTGAGGATGCCCAAGGCACCCCAAAATAATATTTCAAGAAGTATCAAGCATCTAAGCTTCGGGATGCCCCGATAGGCAACCCAGCTTTCCTCTTCAACAATTATCGGTTAGTATCGGTTGAGCCTAAGTTTTTGCTTCTTCACATGATGTGTGCTATTCTTAGGATGTCATTTTATTTTATTTTGCTTGTTGTTTGAATAATATCCCAAGATCTTAAATTATTAAATGTTAGAGAGTCTTCACATAGTTACATAATTATTCGACTACTCATTGATCTTCACTTATATCTTTCAGAGTAGTTTGTCATTTGCTCTAGTGCTTCACTTATATCCTTTTAGAGCATGATGGTTTTATTTTGAAGAAATAGATAAAATCTCATGATTCACTTATATTATTTTGAGAGTCTTTAGAACAGCATGGTAATTTGCTTTGGTTATAAATTAGTCCTAATATGATGGGCATTCAAGATGGGTATAATAAAAACTTTCATATAGAGTGCATCGAATACTATGAAAAGTTTGATACTTGATGATTGTTTTGAGATATGAAGATGGTGATATTAGAGTCGTGATAGTTGAGTAATTGTGAAATTGAGAAATACTTGTGTTGAGGTTCGCAAGTCCCGTAGCATGCACATATGGTAACCGTTGTATGACAAATTTGAAGCATGAGGTGTTTCTTTGATTGTCTTCCTTATGAGTGGTGGTCGGGGACGAGTGATGGTCTTTTCCTACCAATCTATCTCCCTAGGAGCATGCGCGTAGTGCTTGGTTTTGATGACTTGTAGATTTTTGCAATAAGTATGTGAGTTCTTTATGACTAATGTTGATTCCATGGATTATACGCGCTCTCACCCTTCCATCATTGCTAGCCTCTTCGGTACCGTGCATTGCCCTTTCTCACCTTGAGAGTCGGTGCAAACTTCGCCAATGCATCCAAACCCCATGATATGATACGCTCTATCACACATAAGCCTCCTTATATCTTCCTCAAAACAGCCACCATACCCACCTATTATGGCATTTCCATAGCCATTCCGAGATATATTGCCATGCAACTTTCACCGTTCCGTTTATTATGACACGCTCCATCATTGTCATATTGCTTTGCATGATTAGGTAGTTGACATCGTATTTGTGGCAAAGCCACCATTCATAATTCTTTCATACATGTCACTCTTGGATCATTGCACATCCTGGTACACCGTCGGAGGCATTCATATAGAGTCATATTTTGTTCTAGTATCGAGTTGTAATCCTTGAGTCGTAAATAAATAGAAGTGTGATGATCATCATTATTAGAGCATTGTCCCGTGTGAGGAAATAAAAAAAGAGAAAGGCCAAAAAAAGTGAAGGCCAAAAAAAGAGAGAAAGGCCAAATAAAAAAAAGAGAAGCCCCAAAAAAGAGAGAAAACGAGAGAAGGGGCAATGTTACTATCCTTTTTCCACACTTGTGCTTCAAAGTGGCACCATGATCTTCATGATATAGAGTCTCTTGTTTTGTCACTTTCATATACTAGTGGGAATTTTCGTTATAGAACTTGGCTTGTATATTCCAACAATGGGCTTCCTAAAATGCCCTAGGTCTTCGTGAGCAAGCAAGTTGGATGCACACCCACTTAGTTTCTTTTGTTGAGCTTTCATACATTTATAGCTTTAGTGCATCCGTTGCATGCAATCCCTACTCCTCGCATTGACATCAATTGATGGGCATCTCCATAGCCCGTTGATTAGTCGCGTCAATGTGATACTTTCTCCTTTTTTGTCTTCTCCACACAACCTCCATCATCATACTCTTTTCCACCCATAGTGCAATGTACATGGCTCGCGCTCATGTATTGCATGAAAGTTGAAAAAGTTTGAGAATACTAAAGTATGAAACAATTGCTTGGCTTGTTATCAGGGTTGTGCATGATGAGAGCATTTTGTGTGACGAAGATGGAGCATGGCCAAACTATATGATTTTGTAGGGATGAGCTTTCTTTGGCTATGTTATTTTGAGAAGACATAATTTCTTGGTTAGTATGCTTGAAGTATTATTATTTTTATGTCAATATTAAACTTTTTTCTTGAATCTTTCGGATCTGAACATTCATGCCACAATAAAGAAAATTACATTGAAAATTATGTTAGGTAGCATTCCACATCAAAAATTCTGTTTTTATCATTTACCTACTCGAGGACGAGCAGGAATTAAGCTTGGGGATGCTTGATACGTCTCCAACATATCTATAATTTTTTATTGTTCCATGCTATTATATTATCCATCTAGGATGTTTTATATGCATTATATGCTATTTCATATGATTTTTGGGACTAACCTATTAATCTAGAGCCCAGTGCCAGTTTCTGTTTTTTCCTTATTTTTGAGTTTTACAGAAAAGGAATGCCAAACGGAGTCCAATTGATGTGCCAATTTTTGATGATTTTTTATGGACCAAAAGAAACCCCCGGAGTAAAATAGTTGGGCCAGAAGAGTCCCGAGCCGTCCACGAGATAGGAGGGTGAGCCCAGGGGGTAGGGCGCGCCCTCCACCCTCGTGGATGAATCGGAGACCCCCCCTGATGTGAGACCGATGCCAAAAATTCCTATAAATATAGAAACCTCCAAAAAAATAACCTAGATCGGGAGTTCCGCCGCCGCAAGCCTCTGTAGCCACCGAAAACCAATCTAGACCCGTTTTGGCACCCTGCTGGAGGGGGATCCCTCTCCGGTGGCCATCTTCATCATCCCGGCGCTCTACATGACGAGGAGGGAGTAGTTCACCCTCGGGGATGAGGGTACGTACCAGTAGCTATGTGTTTGATCTCTCTCTCTCACGCGCGTTCTTGATTTGGCACGATCTTGATGTATCGCGAGCTTTACTATTATAGTTGGATCTTATGATGTTTCTCCCCCTCTACTCTCTTGTAATGGATTGAGTTTTCCCTTTGAAGTTATCTTATCGGATTGAGCCTTTAAGGATTTGAGAACACTTGATGTATGTCTTGCATGTGCTTATCTGTGGTGACAATGGGATATTCACGTGATCCACTTGATGTACGTTTTGGTGATCAACTTGTGAGTTCCATGACCTCGTGAACTTATGCATAGGGGTTGGCACACATTTTCGTCTTGACTCTCCGGTAGAAACTTTGGGGCACTCTTTGAAGTTCTTTGTGTTGGTTGAATAGATGAATCTGAGATTGTGTGATGCATATCGTATAATCATACCCACGGATACTTGAGGTGACATTGGAGTATCTAGGTGACATTAGGGTTTTGGTTGATTTGTGTCTTAAGGTGTTATTCTAGTATGAACTCTAGGATAGATCGAACGGAAAGAATAGCTTCGTGTTATTTTACTACGGACTCTTGAATAGATCGATCAGAAAGGATAACTTTGAGGTGGTTTCGTACCCTACAATGATCTCTTCGTTTGTTCTCCGCTATTAGTGACTTTGGAGTGACTCTTTGTTGCATGTTGAGGGATAGTTATATGATCCAATTATGTTATTATTGTTGAGAGAACTTGCACTGGTGAAAGTATGAACCCTAGGCCTTGTTTCAACGCATTGCTACACCGTTTTCGCTCACTTTTATCATTAGTTACCTTTCTGTTTTTATAATTTCAGATTAGAAAAACCTATATCTACCATCCATATTGCACTTGTATCACCATCTCTTCGCCGAACTAGTGCACCTATACAATATATCATTGTATTGGGTGTGTTGGGGACACAAGAGACTCTTTGTTATTTGGTTACAGGGTTGTTTGAGAGAGACCATCTTCATCCTACGCCTCTCACGGATTGATAAACCTTAGGTCATCCACTTGAGGGAAATTTGCTACTGTCCTACAAACCTCTGCACTTGGAGGCCCAACAATGTCTATAAGAAGAAGGTTGTGTAGTAGACATCAGCGTCACATGGAGGTTCGGACATGGTGGAGCAGTTGTCTCCTCCGTCATGCTCGGATCCCAGCACCCCTTCCCTCCGAGCGTCGACACAGATTACACCGTCTGACCCCCTTGGGACAGAGGATGATGCGACCGCCGGCTGGGCCATTCCGGACAACTTTCCTCCCATGCAGATGCCGGCGGTCGACATGTGTGACTTTCCTCAACTCGTTCTGGCGCGGATGAGCATGGGCACGGGCACTGCCCGGGCTGCCCTCGACATGTTCATCGGAATGACCGAACAAGAGTCGGTGTGTTTCTTTGCTCATGTCTGATCAGTTTTTAGCATAGACCACTAGTTCATCTCGCACATGATGAATGCTTGCTAACCATAATCATGTAGGAGGCGTTCTTGTCGAACATGGTCAATGACAATGAAGATCTGATCGAAATGGAGTATGAATTGGAGGTCACCACCGCATTTGAAGTTGGTACAACATTCGATCCCAATCCGAGCAAAAGGAAGAAGAACACCAAGACACCAAAGGTAAGAGGTCCAACATTCTCAAGATTTGAGGACATCTTTTTGCTCAAAGCTTGGTTGGCCACAACAATGGATCCAATATGCGGCACCGAGCAAAAGGGGAACACCTATTGGACAAAGATTTGGAAGGAGTATCACGAGCAAAAGGAGTACGTGGTGCCGCATCCTATCGTGACCACCCGCAATGTGGCATCTCTCCAACATCGTTGGGGGATCATTCAAGGAAAAGTGAACAAGTATGTTGGCTACTACTCAGAAGTGACCAAACAGCCTCAAAGTGGGATGGGAGTCGCAACTCACGTAAGCTTGATTGCCTCCTCTTGTCGTCCATTGCATGTGCTTCTTGTGTTTGTATTCTCATGCTCATACATATGTTGTTTGCTAGATGGCGGTGGCGTCCACTTTGTGCCACGAGGTGGAGAACAAGCCATTTGCTTTTAGCCATTGTTGGGCCATATTGAATGGCAAGCCGAAGTGGAACCAACTTGTGGCCGACCTCAAGTCCGGCAAGAAGAGGAATGATGGCTCAAGCTCGAACCAATCAATTAGGTTCGATTATGAAGATTACAATGTTGTCGTGACGAATGGAAAGCCACCGTGCCAAAGGACACCTTCCAAGTCATGGGAAACAAGTGGGAGAAGGCACGTGCCGCCCGTGATGCCGCAGCTACCAAAATGTTGTCCACATGGACATGCATTTTTTCGATGAGGGAGAACAAGAAGGAGGAGAGGTACAAGCTCATGTTGGATACGCAAAAGAAAAGGATGGAGTGAGACCAGAAGAGGGCAGAGAAGAAGCTTAAAATTGAGAGGGAGAATATCGAGTTGGAGAAGCAACAAGCGGTGATCAAATGGGAACTCAAGAAGGCCTAGGAATTTGGTGACATAGAGCTTGAGAATGAGAGGTTGCAACTCACACGGGATGCGGAAGATGCGAGGATCATGTTGGAGGACGAGACCCTCTTGGATGAGCATGCGAAGAAGTGGCTTGCAAACAAGAAGGTGGAGATCAACGACCGTAGGAAGTACGAGGCGACGAGGGCGGCTGCGGCCCGGATGCAAGCGGAGGAGGCAGCCCGGATGCAGGCGGAGGAGGACGAGCAGGACGCATTCCGCCTAGAGCACGATGCATTCCGCCTGGAGCTCGACGCATTCCGCTTAGAGCAGGCGCCCAGCCAGTGATCCGAGGCCATCCGGCACGCTCGGACATTGATTTCATTTTGCCATGTCTAGTTTGTAGAACTATGATTTGCTTTGCTTTATTGTGAACTTTGGCATTCACACAGTTTGTATCGTATGATCAACGTGCATGGATTGCATGGATTTGAGGATCAAAAATTGTGGTATGTCGCTAGGTGGAATGTCACGTTCTGCTACGCCCGGTGAATCATCATTCATTCCCGCGTTGATTGTTACTGTCGAACATGATGTCTTTACATTGCTGTCTCACTGGTTTTTCACCCTCAATTGTACTACCGTAGGCGTAAGAATGTGAATCAGGCATCTCAATTTGTATTTAGTTAATGTTTTAGTCACGCAAGGCACAATAAAAACATCATAATAAGCTAAAATATTGTAACACAAACCTCTCTTCTCTAGTCTAGTTCTTTAATATGAGGTGATGCATTGATAATCATTTCAATGGTGCGAATAAATAGAAGCCAGTAATAATAATATTAGTAAATGATTTACATTTGTCGTCTTGTCGATTTTCCGGCCTTGTTCCATCAGATGAAAAAAAAACTAAAATTGCAATTGTCCACGCACTTAGTAGAAGCATTCAAACAAGACCAGTTAAAAATCCAATGCAGCATAGCATCCGGACACTGAAATTTGACGGATGGACGGATCTTAACGGCACTTAGTGGACGCATAGCATTTGTTCATGATAAGTTCATATTAAGGGCCTTTTTGATTCACAGGATTCTGAAAACGTGGGAATAGAAAAAGAGCTCTTTTACTATACTCCAAATAGATATGGACCGTCTATTATCAAAATCTAAGGGCGGTGATCCATCCATACTGCTCAACTGCGCGAGGACCATCGCCAGCCTCATGACCGTACCACTGGCCGCTCTAGGTGCAACAGTATACTTGCTGTGAGGGTGATTTTGGAAGAAACAAAAGTTAGCCCGCCTCATGACCGAGCGAACCCGTTCTCTTCACTTGTTCTGCTCGGCCGTAAGCACGCGCCCGCCGGCTAGGATTCCAGCGCCCAGCGGCCGCCTCGTCACTTCCATATTGTCGACCATGCTCGTGGATCGATGTTGCTACGCCGCCGGCCATGATCATCCTCCGCCCGTACACCTGCATCGTCGTCCTCGACGAGGCCTTCTCTCCTCCCGGCTCCCCTTCCTCTCCTCCCGGCTCCCCTTCCTCTTTGACGGCGACCGCCGTTGCATCTCATCTTCTTCCGCGTCCTTACTCAGCCATGGCCGTGGACTGAACGTGATTCCGACGAGCTCCTATTCTTCGGCACGGCCGCTCGCGACCGTCGGGCGCCATATAGCTAGGGAAATTAGAGGTAGTATTTCAGAAGCCACCAATCGATGGACTCTATCAATCAACCAAAAATAGAACATTTCCATCGAGAAGGTGACCTATGCTGACTAGGACGTGGAATTATAACAAGGGTGATACGAGGCACAGCTGGAGGTTTGAGAACACGATGGCCAGGTCAACCAACGTCTGACGGTCTAGGTCAAGCACGCGGGCGGAGGCCAGTGGCGAGGGCGAGCTGGGAAGCCAGGACGTAGTGGCGAGTTCGACGACGACGAAGCCGACTAGTCCATCATCGAGTGGGCGGCGGGGAACAAGACGACAGCACAACCAGGACGAACATACCAATTGTTGAATGCTGATGGATTAGCGTTATTCTGGAAACCGAAATCTGACGAAACTGCCCTCGGAAAATCAACGGCGTGGATGATTGTATACTGCTCACTTTCACCTATAGCAGTATAGGGTACCATAAGAAAGCTCATAGGAAAAATATAGGATTAAAATGTCATGCTCATCTCCATCTTATAGGATTTTGGGTTGTTTGAATGCATCATAGGGAAAACAAAGGATTCCTTCAAAGAGGTTTGAGTAGATGCTAGAAATCCTATTAAAAATAGTACAAAGAAATCCTCAGAAAAAAATTCCTGTAGGATTCAATCCTTTGAATCAAACAACCAACATAGAAAAAAAAATCGAAGGATTATGATTCTCCAAAATTCCTATGTAAATCATTTGAATCAAAGGAGCCCTTAGGAAATCACACACATGCAGGGCCTTATCATGCGCAGCCGCTTCTTGCCGCCGCGGATGACCACGGCGCCGGGTGGCGTCGCGCCGGCGCCGTCCTGTGCCGCCGCCGCACCGTCGAAGAAGGTCCCGAATGCGGCGCGGACGAAGAAGGGCAAAACATCCGCGAAGAAAAACAAGGCGGCGGACGGCTCCGGCACCACGAAGGCGAGGGGAAAGAAACTCGCAGGGCGTTCGACGGCCGCGGAGGCTACCGAAGCGCCGGCGAACTCACTCGTTGAGCCGGCCGCCGACACGCATCACGTGTTCGACGAAATGCCCCCAAGGTGAAAAAATTTCCAACTTTTCTTTTCTTCTTATTTTTTTAATGCATCATCATCACATATAGATAGCTTATTTACATTGTTCAAAAAACTTTGTAGTCTCAACGATGATGCATACATGTCCACTATGGGTGTTGGGTCCAACAATTCGCATTGGTCTCAAACCAATGACATCCATTTCGAAGACCATGGGTTTGAGGTGGACGAGGAGGGTGAGGGAATTGTCGAGGCGCCGAAAGAAAGAGCGGGCAATTACTCAACCAACGATGACAAGTTACTATGCCATACTTATTTGCAAGTGTCGAGGGATCCATCCATTGGAGGTGATCAAAGTAGAGACGCGTATTGGGGGCGAATGAAAGAACACTTCGATGCTCACAACTTGAGTGGAATTGACCGCTCCGAGAGATCACTTCGGTCCCGATGGTCGACAATCAACTCAGATTGTCAAAAGTGGGCGGCCGTACAAAAGGCAGTTGACAAGATTAACCCAAGTGGCACAAATGAGGATGATCGAGTAAGTGGCATCTCATATATGTTCATCATACTTGTTTTTGGTGACCGAAGTGCTAACTTGTTTTGTTTTTCTTGTAGTACAACATTGCACAAAACTTGTTCAAAGAAAAGACAAGGACAACCAAGAAGGGGAAGATCAAGAAAGGCAGGGTCTTTACCTTGCCTCATTGCTATGAAGTGTTAAAGGATGATGAGAAATGGAAGAAGCGTGATGGTTTGGAGGATTTGCATTTGAGCAACAAACGGAAGCGAGCAATTGAAATGAATGATGATGATGAGGAGGATGATGCATCAAGTGATGACGGCAAGAGAAGCCCCACACCCAACTCGGTTTCATACTCGAAGCCAAAACGACCGGATGGGTGCAAGAAAGACAAAACCCAAAAGAAGAAGAGGAAAGGAGATGATGAGCTCAAAAATGCTATGGAAGCTATTGTGAAGGCAAGGGTCGAAGCCAATGAGGTGAGGAAAATGGCAAGGAACCAAGATGTCGTGGCCGAGGAGAGGAGCTTGGCGTCCGAGGAGAGAAGGGTGGCGGCCGAGGAGAGAAAGGTGGCTTTGGAGGAGAGGAAAGTGAGCAACGAGGAGCGAGCTAAGTTGTTGGAATGGGAGAAGCACTTGTTCTTCTTGGACACATCTAACCTCAATGCGGCGCAAAAAGAGTATGTCAATCTTGCCCAACAAGAAGTCTTGATCCAAAAAAGAGCCTTGGTTCGTGCAATGGGTGGCGGTGGCCTCGGCGCCATGGGAGGCATGGGTGGTTTCAGAGCCATGGGAGGCATGGGTGCACCTCCGACCGCCATGGGAGGCATGGGTGCACCTCCGACCGCCATGGGAGGCATGGGTGCACCTCCGGTCGCCATGGGAGGCATGAGTGGCTTTGGAGCACCCTCCGACACTATGGCCGCCATGGGAGGCATGAGTTTTTCTTCTTTCATGGGAGGCATGGGTGCACCTCCGGCCGCCATGGGTGCAATGTCTTTCGATGTGCCTTCTCACACACATTCCCATGAAGATGCCGTTGAAAATCTTGCCAACACCGTCGGAGCTTCACATGATGCGGTGCGTGATGCGGTGCGTGATGAGGAGAGGGAGGAAGATTCATCTTCGGAGGCGGAAGAGTCGTCTTCGGAAGATGAGGACGAAGACGAAGACGAGGAAGATGAAGATTGATGTGTCTTTCATGTCTTGAACTTTAGTTTGCATTTGAATTTGGTTGGATGAACTTGTGGGCATGATTTTGAACTTGTGGGCATGAACTTTTATTCATTAACTTGTTTGTGTCAAATTTCACATGTTCATTTTTGTCCAAAATATCATATATGCAAAATGCCCGGCAAGTCGCGCGCGCTGTATTTTTGCGCTTTGCTGGAGCGGCACGCGCGCTGCATTATAGCGCGGCTGCTGGAGCCAGCGCAGGCGGACGCGCAAAACCAGCCGCAGCGCGCGCGATAGACAGGTTTTTTACGCGCGGCGCTTAGCGCGGCTGTTGAAGATGCTCTAAAGAGGTAATATCATCGGGAGTTATAGAACTTGTGCTTGATGTTGAGTTTGATGCTAGAATATTAAAAATATAAAATTAAAGTTACTTAACTTGACTCAAGCATGCACATACGATCACAAAATACATATATAGACATATCCGTGTGTACGGCCCTACAGTCAATGAGTGGGGGCTCTAGGCCGAAGCATTTTTGCACAAAACACCTATGTATTTTTTTTATTCCTGGGAAAAGCCAACCATAGCGACGCATTTTTGCACGAACTCCTTACAATATTTTTAATTTCCAAAAAAGCAAGCAGCACTGTACTGCAAAACTAAAAACATAAAATGGAAGCTCGCGGACTCGAACACACGACCGAGCTTTATTAAAACAGAGAAATCAATCTAGCGACCAGAACCATCCTGCTCACATGCCATCCTGCTCACATGTCCATTACGGACAAACTGCATGTACAGTAAAGGAGAATGCATACGGAGCTTAAACAGCTTCAGATACCGCGGCCATTTTGCACGAGCAAATTTATATATATATTTACAAAACTTAAGTTCTTTAGCCATAGGGCGCCATGTTGGCTAGTTTCTTTACCAGAGATTATTTGTATTCCTGACAACATTGTTATAATCCAATAAAGCCCTTTGCTTCCTAAAAAAAGTAAGTAAAAAAGTTGTGTTCAAATATTTGTGTGTTAAAAATACTATACATACAGACAATGATTATTTCTCAAAAAACATTTAAATATATACCTGTTTTTATACAAAAAACATTTAGTGAATATGGATATTAAATAGTTGATTAAATAAATATGTCTAATAAATTCATAAAAAGTTATACATTCATGGCTTATATTTCAATATAGAAAATGATGAATAAAAACTTGTACTAAATATTTTGACTATTCACTTGTGTATAATTTTTAATCATGACTTATATTTAAAATTTTATATAATTTAAATATTGTACATAATTGAATATTCATATCGAAAGTTTAAATTCTATTTTAATTGTATATTTATTTTTAAATAATAGAGGGGAATCTTAAAAATAGATTATTTAGTTTGTACTCCATTTGGTCCTTTTTAGTCTGCATATAAGTTTTGTCCGAAGTAAAAGTATCTCTACTTTGACCAAACTTATAGAAAAAGTATCAACACTCATAATGCTAAATCAACATTGTTAGATTCATTACGAAATGTAGTTTCGTAGTATATATATTTAATATTGTAGATATTGATATTTTAAATATAAATTTGGTCAAACTTTACAAAGTTTGACTTAACATAAATCTAATATGCGGAGTAAAAAGGACCGGAGGGAGTATGTACAACACTTATAACATGTGATTATCCAAAGGTTATTTTTATTGGTGAAATTAAAATTACATGCTATATACAAATTTCTAAAAAAAAAAGAACGGGTGCAAAATGGGCTGCACTGGCCATAGCCCATACCAGCTCCACGAGCGCCTTTATTCTAGTACATTTTTCTTGGTCCAGAAGTGTCATTGTCTGGAGTGGTTATGCTGCCTCGTGTTTTAAATGTAGGTCGCCGGTTCGACACCCTGCATCTCCATTTAGTACTTCAATTTTCGGTGCAGTGGTTCACTTTTTTCCGAATACAAAAATGCGAGGGGATTTAGTGGAAAACACCATTGCCGTTATTTCCTTTTTTCCGGAATAGAAAAACACAAGGGTGTTTTATGCAAAAGTGTGTCATCCAAGTGCTTTCACTCACTGACAAGTGGGCCATAAACACGGATATGCTTACATATGTATTTTGTAACTGTATATGCACGCTTGAGTCAAATTAAGTGACTGCAATTCCATATTTTCAAAGTTCTAGCACCAAACTAAACATCAAATACAAATTCTATAACTTTTGGTGATATTACCTCGTGTATAAACTCTAGGCCACCACCGGTCATGAGCAGGGCCTAGTTAACAGAGAAACATGCCTCCTAGACCTTTCTACTACTCCTTGGCAAATTGTGCAAGCTGGGCCACACATCAGAGACATGAACTGGTAGATGGCCTCAGCGTGCGTCTAGCTAGCCGGTAACTTTCGGTGATATTACCTCGCGTATAAACTCTAGGCCACCACCGGTCATGAGCAGGGCCTAGTTAACAGAGAAACATGCCTCCCAGACCTTTCTACTACTCCTCGACAAATTGTGCAAGCTGGCCCACACATCAGAGACACGAACTGGTAGATGGCCTCAAAGTGCATCTAGCTAGCTGGGCATAAAATTGAAGGAGATACAATGGCGGGCATAAGATTTGGAAGATAGGTACTCACAAAAATCATAAATCATGTATAATGTAAAATAGCAAAAATAAATAAATGAACATCTAGTTCTGACAACATTATGTGAGCTTTGTCCAAATTCACTGTTGTGGAAAACTACACATGTGAGTCGTGCCGATTTTTTTAGAAAAATAGGGAGACTCTCCCGGATCCATATTACTCCTATAAAGCTGAGGGCTGAGAGCGCCAGCGAGCTGTCCGCCACACAGTGGCGTGCTGTGAGGGACTCTCGTGGGCTTTGCGTGCCGTCTGATCTGCATGGACGGTATGCCCCCGGGCGACCCGGCTGAGCGGTCCATGACAGATGGACCATCGGTGCGTGCCAGGGTCACCATCATTGGGCGGTGTCGGCCACACATGCGGGGCCTTTTCGCGCGCTCCCCCGCGCACGACGGGCGAGCCATACCCGCTTGTCGGGTCCTTGCCTCGGGCTAGGCTAATCTGACCGTGTTAGCCGCGGCGTGCATGCCGCTCGCGCGAGCCAATACTCGTGTGCGACGTTTGCCTCGTGCCGGATTGTCATGGGTTGTTTCGTTGGTCTAACTCGGGTACACACGGGCGGCCCAACTGATAACACATCACAGGAAAGGTACCCGACATGCCCCGACTAACTCGAAAGGCAACGCTTAAAAATGAGACAGCCGACAAATGTTTTCGGGGGCTGCCAGACAGGCTATTCGGCAGCGCTAGCGCTTGCTCATTGTTTTGGCTGACCTACTGTTTGGCTGCCCTGCGTGGGCCTGGTCGTACCTACCTGGTTGTTCGTTGCAGTTGGGTAGGCTATCAGTTTCCCCGTCCTTCTGACTACTTAGTTATTAGCCCAGGAGCCCTGTGAAAGGGCGCGGATGTCGCCTAGAGGGGGAGGTGAATAGGTGCTTTAAAACAATTACAATTTAGGATCGAACAAATGCAGGATATAACTAACATTAATTTTGTCAGGCACAAAACCTAAATATGCCAGGCTTAACTATGTGCACTAATACGTTCATTTTGCATCATGTTTTTCTACTGTTATTTATATTTTTTTGATCATTATTTCACTTTATGATGCAATTATAATGGCTTTTCTCTCTTAATTTGGAAGATCTATATGAAGAGGAAAATTACCGGCAACTGGAATTCTGGACCTAAAAGAGCTACAACAGAGATAGCTATTCTACTGAGCTCCAAACGACCAGAAATTTCATGGAGGTTTTGTATTGAATATATAAAAAATATAGGAATGAAGAACCACATGAGGGGGCCACCTGTTGCCCACAAGGCAACAAGGCACGTCCATCCCCCTAGGCGAGCACTGATGCCTTGTGGGGCCCACAACAGCCCTCCAGTGCCCCCCTTCTGCTATATGAATCCTCTTTCCCTAGAAAAAAAATAACAGAAAGACTTTCGGAATGAAGCGCCACTGTCTTGAGGTGAAACCTGGGTAGGAGCACTATTCCTCCCCGGCGGAGCTATTTCGCTGGGGATACTTCCCTCCAGGAGGGAGAAATTGAAGCCAACAACATTACCAATTTTCCTCTCATCGTGGAAGGACCAACCTTCATCAACATCTTCACCAGCATCATCTCCTTCCAAACCTTAGTTCATCTCTTGTATTCAATCTTTGTCTCAAAATTTCAGATTGGTACCTGTGGGTTGCTAGTAGTGTTGGTTACATCTTGTAGTTGACATTGGTTGGTTTATTTGGTGGAAGATTATATGTTCAGATCCTTAATTATATATAATACCCACTGATCTTCAACATGAATATGATTTGTGAGTAGTTTCGTTCGTTCTTGAGGACATGGGAGAAGTCTTGTTATAAGTAATCATGTGAAGCTGATATTCGTTCAATATTTGATGATATGCATGTTGTTCTTCCTTGAGTGGTGTCGCGTGAACGTCGACTACATAGCACTTCACCACGTTTGGGCCTAGGGGAAGGCATTGGGGAGTAATACGTAGATGATGGGTTGCGAGAGTGATAGAAGCTTAGACCCTAGTTTATGCGTTATTCCGTAAGGGGATGATTTGGATCCATATGTTTCATGCCATGGTTAGATTTATCTTAATTCTTCTTTCCTAGTTGCGGATGCTTGCGAGTGGGGGTAATCATAAGAGGATTGCTTGTTCAAGTAAGAACAACACCCTAGCACTGGTCCACCCACATAGCAAATTATCAAAATAGTGAATGCGAAACAACTAAACATGATGAACGTGACTATACAGAATTCCCTTGTGTTCTCGAGGAAAGTTTGCTTAATATAAGAGAACGTTTCGGCTTGGCCTTTGCTATAAAAAGGATTGGGCTATCTTGTTGTACCTTTGCTACTATTGCTACTTGTTACGGACTACCTTGCTACAAAACTATCTGTTACTACTAGTTTCAGCACTTGTAGAGAATACCTTGCTGAAAACTGCTTATCATTTCCTTCTGCTGCACATTGGGTTCGACACTCTTGTTGGTGCAATATCTGCCTACCTTATATTTTGGATATTGTTGACAGAAACATGTATGGACTAATGTGTTTGCTAGTGCACACAGAGAGAAGAGTCCATACACAACCGAAGAGAATGTTGTCTCCAGTGCTGAGTTCGAGAAACTTCACCGAAGCATATCTATGTTGTAGAGAAAAACAAGATATATCAGTTGAAGTGATAGAGTCGAGAAGATCAATGTGAAGAAATCGACCCCTCGAAAAGTTTTCTGCGATGGCAAAGCTTTCTATTCCGACACTGTCGTCTGAAGAAAATAACTGCAGCGATTGAAGTCGAAGACTAAATGCAGACGTAGTTGTAACGCCCCGAGACCGATGTGCCAGGTGTCCTCCAGTTATTCGCTGTTGTTGCGCTGTCATTGCTTGCATGTCATGCATTGCATATCATGTCATCATGTGCATTTCATTTGCATACATGTTCGTCTCATGTATCCGAGCATTTTTTCCCGTTGTCCGTTTTGCAATTTGGCGCTTCTATGTCACCCGGTGTCCCTTTCTACCTCTTTTCATGTGCGGGTGTTAAACGTTTTCGGATTGGACCGAGACTTGTCATGCGGCCTTGGTTTACTAGCGGTAGACCGCCTGTCAAGTTTCATGCCATTTGGACTTCGTTTGATACTCCAATGGTTAACCGAGGGACCGAAAATGCCTCGTGTGTGTTGCACCCCAACACCCCTCCAAAGTGGCCCAAAACCCACCTAAGACCTCTCTATCATCTCGGTCGTTCGATCACGATCGCGTGGCCAAAAACCTCACCTCATTTGGACTCTCCTAACTCCCTCTACCTATAAATATGCCCTCCCCGTCCATTTTCGCGGTCAAAACCCTAGATCCATCGTCCCCGCGCCGCCGGACATGTCCGCCCGGCGGCCGGACACGTCCGCCGCCTCCCGCGCCCTATCCGCATCCGACACCTGTCCCCGCCGATGCTCGGCGCCGTGCCGGCCGCCCGGCCCACAGCGGGCCCCCGCGGCCCAGCCATCGCGCGCCGCCGCACCGCCTTCGTCCGCCCCGCCGCCCCATGTCTCAGCGCCGCCGCCTGGCTTCCCGCCGGCAAGCATCTCCGCCGCCTCGCTGGCGCTGCACCGCCTCGCCTCCCTGCTGCATCGCCGCCCGCGCGCGCCTCCGGCGCCGGCTACCACCGCGGCGACCCTCGCCGGCCCCGGCGACCTCGGCGAAGCTACCTCCTCTCCAGCCTTCTCCCTTCCCGTGAAGAACTCCGGTGACCCCATCATTTCGGCGATCACCGGGGCCCGTGCTGCTACAGTGGATCTGGATCTGGGATTTTCCCCACGGTTGACTTTTTATCCTCTAACCCTAATCTTTTTGCATTTTCAACGCATCATAACTCTGCATTCGTAGTTTCGATTCGCGCATGTAGCATATCAAAATGTTCGTCTCGACGAGTACATCATTTCATCTCATTGCATCATTTTCATTTGAGCTCATCTTGATGCCCGAAATGCTGTTGGAAGAGGGCTATGTGAGGAATTTGTCCAATCTATTTCAGCAAATAGCCTTTTGTCATTTTTGCCATGATTAATGTGTGCATGCTATGATCCTGAGTCCTACATGTGTTTTGTTATATACCATACCATCTTTATAGGGGTGCTTGCCATGTATTTTTGTGATATTTGTGGTGACTAGCACAAGCTTGCAAAGTAGCGTAATCGGTAATGCTGTTTTCAGGGACTTAGAATTTCACAAAGTCCTTATCCTGATTTTGTTGTTATGCCATATGTTCCTGTGGTTTCCTAGTGATCCGTGCCTCTTTTGAGGATGATCAGTAAGGATGTTTTGTTAACATTGTGATGCTCTATCCATCCATGTCTTTGTTTGCATTTATGGAGCACCCTAGCTTGAGTCAATCGAGCTCTACTTTTGCTATAAAGTGAATCCTGGCAGATTGTTGACATGTTTAGCGATTTTGCCGAGGATGTTGCTATTGATCCGTGCATGCTATGTTGTTGTTCTTGCCATGTCTAGTTTCTATGCCATGTCTTCTTGATGGTTGTATGCTTAGTTTGTCATGCCATGCTCTGTAGTGAGTGCATTGAGCTCGTAAACATGTCTATTCGTTAACTGATTTGCATGCTCCAGTTTTTGACCAAGTCTGAATCTGTTTATGTTTTTGCTATGTTCACATGCTTGCCTTTGTATCATCTGATCCCTTTTGGCTCATGGTCACTAAGGGACTTTTGTTAAGTGCTTTGAGTAGTTTGATTCCATGCCTTGCTTTACCATGTTAAGTTCTTGTAGCGTATAGTTTTCATGCTCCAAAGTATGCTTCCTGATGATAAATTCCAGACTTGTGTTAATTTCACTGTCTGAAACCTGTTATCATTTGCCCTTTTGCCATGCTTGTTTGAACCTGTTAATGGATGAATTAGCCGTAGCTCAGTGTTCATCTTTTGTCGAGCTTCTTGAGTGGATTCCTGCCATGTATTTTGTTGCCATGTTTGACTGACGTAGCATATTTAACTTTATGCATTTAGATGACTACTTGCTGATTATCGCAGACCGGTGCCATATTTGTTTTGCTTGCCATTTCCAAACCGTGCATCCGATTCCGGTGATCTTTATATCGATTTCAACCGAAATCACCTCACCTTTCCAGTGGCACTCTTGGATTTCCAAGTTGAGGCCAGGTTCAATCATTTCTTTCTATATCATGCATATGCATCACATACCGCATCCCGCATATCATACCACGTTCGTGTGTTGGTTGTTTACTATGTTGTGTGCTTCTTTCCGGTGTTGCTTCTTCGGGTTGGTTCCGGTAACGTCGCATTTGTGAGGACCCATTTGACTACGTCCGTTTGTCTTCTTCATGGACTCGTTCTTCTTCCTTGCGGGATTTCAGGCAAGATGACCATACCCTCGAAATCACTTCTATCTTTGCTTCCTAGTTGCTCGCTCTTTTGCTATGCCTATGCTGCGATACCTACCACTTGCTTATCATGCCTCCCATGTTGTTAAACCAAGCCTCTAACCCACCTTATCCTAGCAAACCGTTGTTTGGCCATGTTACCGCTTTGCTCAGCCCCTCTTATAGCGTTGTTAGTTGCAGGTGAAGATGAATTTTGTTCCCTGTTGGAACATGGATATGTTGTTCCTTGTTGGAACATGTTTATATGTGGAAATATCACAATATCTCATATTTAATTAATGCATCTATATACTTGGTAAAGGGTGGACGGCCCGGCCTTATGCCTGGTGTTTTGTTCCACTCTTGCCGCCCTAGTTTCCGTCATATCGGTGTTATGTTCTCGGATTTTGCGTTCCTTACACGGGTGGGTTATAATTGGAACCCCTTGACAGTTCGCCTTGAATAAAACTCCTCCAGCAATGCCCAACATTGGTTTTACCATTCGCCACCTAGCCTTTTCTTTCCCTTGGGTAGGCCTGCCCAAGGGTCATCTTTATTTTAACCCCCCGGGCCAGTGCTTCTCTGAGTGTTGGTCCAAACTAGAGCCCTGTGCAGCGCCCCCTCGGGGAAACTCGAGGTTTGGTTTTAGTTGTATGGAGCGCTCATCCGAGTGTGCCCTGAGAATGAGATATGTGCAGCTCCTATCGGGATTTGTCGGCACATTCGGGCGGTGTTGCTGGACTTGTTTTACCATTGTCGAGGATGTCTTGTAACCTGGATGCCGAGCCTGATCGGATTGTCTTGGGAGAAGGAATATCCTTCGTTGACCATGAGAGCTTGTGATGGGCTAAGTTGGGACACCCCTACAAGGATTTGAACTTTCAAAAGCCGTGCCCGCGGTTATGGGCAGATGGGAATTTGTTAATGTCCGGTTGTAGAAAACCTGAAGTTGACCTTAATTAAAATACATCAATCACATGTGTAACCGTGATGGTCTCTTTCCGGCGTAGTCCGGGAAGTGAACACGGTGTTGGAGTAATGTTTGACGTAGGTTGTTCTAGGATCACTTCTTGATCATAGTTGTTCGACCGTGCTTTTGTCTTCTCTTCTCGCTCTCATTTGCGTATGTTTAGCCATCATATATGCTAGTCGCTTGCTGCAGCTCCACCTCATACCTTTTACCTTACCCATAAGCTTAAATAGTCTTGATCGCGAGGGTGTGAGATTGATGAGTCCCCATGACTCACAGGTATTTCCAAAACCAGCTTGCAGGTGCCGTTGAACCGTGCAGATGACGCAACCAAGCTCAAGGAGGAGCTCGATGAAGATCTTGTCCTTTGTGTTGTTTCGTTCTAGTTGATCAGTAGTGGAGCCTAGGCGGGTCGATCGGAGATCTGTGTAGCATTTGGGGTAGTCTTCTTTTATTTTGGTTTCGTAGTCGGACCTTGATAGTATCCGGATGATGTAATGCTTTATTCTTGTAATTTGTGAAGTGGCGATTGTAAGCCAACTATGTATCTCTTTCCCTTATGTATTACATGGGTTGTGTGAAGATTACCTCACTTGCGACATTGCTTTCAATGCGGTTATGCCTCTAAGTCGTGCTTCGACACGTGGGAGATATAGCCGCATCGAGGGTGTTACAAGTTGGTATCAGAGCCTTCCCCGACCTTAGGAGCCCCCGCTTGATCGAATCGCTGGCATATGGAGTCTAGAAATGTTTTGAGTCATTTAGGATTTTATATATATCGGAGAGTTAGGAATTGTTTTTACTCCCCAGTCCCTTCGTCGCTCTGGTGAGGCATCCTAACGTAGAGTTTTGACTCTTCTCTTCTCAAATTTCACTAAAAAATTTAGGATCACGCGGGTATCTTGGAATCGTTCCGATGGTTTTGTGACGAGAACATTGTTCTTGGTGCCTCCTGACATTTAGGGGTTGTGGCAGTGTCCCGGGGAGTTGAGCTCTGAGGTGTTGTCGTCACAATTTTATCGTTGTAGTTCTGAAATACCTGAGTTTAGTTTCGCCGATATCGAAAATCTCTTTTATGCAGTTGTTGGTGAGATAACCTCGACGCCATCCAGTACTGGGGCGGGAGTTCGGGAGTATTGCCATAACTCGTATAACGGATGCTTTTCGAAGGTTGAGGTAGATGATTTCCGAAGGTTTCCTGGTTATGTGTTGAAGGATGGATACAGCTGGATGTAGGATTTGCTAGATTTGGGTGAGATATTATGCTTCCCCTGTATCCCCAACACCTGATTGCATAACCGGAAAATTTCAGGAGTTTATAAGTGGGAATTCAAGTAGCTGTTAGGATATCTTTCCGACAGATGTATGATATGAAATTGGGGTTCGACGTCTAGTGGTCCGCCTATTCACGGTCGGTTTTACAGTGGTCTCGCTATGTCTTAATGAGTCCTTGGCTATGCCGACTCGGGGAGGCTTCGTATGTCATGTGCACTGCCTTGTACATGATGGTGTTGTACGATCGAGCTCGTGTAGGTCCCACCACAAAAACTTCGGACGAAATCTCTATCATATGTTTGTTCCGGCTTATTCCGCAAGCCAATCCTTTGTTTTGTTTTGAGTTGTGGTATTCGAGTTGCTTCGAAGTCAAATGTTGATTCCATACCTTTCCTAAATGGTGTTATTATACTCCGATGTGAATACTAATCCTTCTCGATCATCGAGTCTGTCATGTCAATCCTTTTCAACCGGTGTGTCTCTCTTCAAGTGGATCCGATCACTTCAACATTCGCAAGATCATTTATCAGTTCTTTTCAACGGGGTTTGCTTCATCCGTTTCCAAGTTGTCTTTGTTTTTCCCGCCCACCCACCCTTATTTCTTCAAGGACTCATATATCTTAATCAAGTATACTTTTATTGATGGGAAGCTTCTCTGTTCCTTTTCCGTCAATATTCTTATCCGGTGATTCTCAAGAAGATGCTAACGGAGCCTCAAGTTCATCATTTTCTTCTCTGGTGGTTTCAATTCTAGCTTTGTTGTTCATCCTTTTCATCGTTTCAAATGTTTTCCCCATCCAGTGCACTTCTTAATCATCCACCTCTCGCTATTCAATTGTTCAGGAGTGCTGAAGATATCTCAAAGATTCGTGTTTCCACTCTGCTTTCGTTCAAGCCTTTTCGAGATCTTATCTTATTCAAGCCATTTAATTCAACCGGTGCAACCTCTCTTTTAAATCATTCAACGGTGTATCTTTTGAGTGGGCCCTAACCCATAGGTCTTTTTCTAGGATCTTACCTGACTCTTCTTATTTTCCCGGAGCTATCCTCAAATTTCTTTTCGAAGTCTGACATAAGAATGAATTTTCATCAGTCAGAGGGTTTCTCCAAGATCTTTCAAATTCTTTTCATCGTTGGCTCAACCTTTACATTGTTCATTCCGGAGTGCCTCAATAATTCATGGTGGTGTTTCTCATCGTCATTCTTAGAGTTGAAGACCGAAGAAGATTTTTTCCTCTAAATCTTGCTCCTTTCTCTTCAAGATTCATGGCTCTAGCTTTGCGCCATCCTCTCATAATTGTTTTCGATTGTGGAAATTCTTTCACCTATCCAGTGTAATTCAAGAGTCTTCTCAGTTTGATTATCTGGAGTCCATCAAATTCAGGTGTATTCATTCTCAGCTTTCAGTTATCATTCTCCAATCTTACCGGTGCATCGTTCAAGTGATCTCTAATCAGTTCATGATCTCTTCGTTCTCATGTATCTAGATTGTCTCAAGTATGTTCTTTCATTTGCTTATTCTTACCGGTGATTCATCCTTTTACTTCATTCATTGTTCAATTCTTACGGTGGTTCATCCAAGATTCTCTTCCTTCGTGTATCATATCTATTCATTCGTTGTTTCTACCCTACCGGTGGTTCTTTGAAGACCTTATTAAGTTTGCACTATATCTATCTTCATCTTTTCTATGAGAATAAGTAGTATACCAAATCTGCTGCTTGTCATCAATTTAAATTGGTGAAGGATACGCATAACGTAATTCTTATTCTTGCTTCATCCAACTGTTTAATTCCTTATTCCGGAGGTTCACCAAATTCTCGTTTTCTATTGTTTCATCTTTTCTTTTCCGGAGTTCCAAGCTCTCTCAAATATATCGTCGCGAAGGTTCATCTAATCATTGCAAGGTTTCACCTTGTGTTTTCAACTTCTCTTCCCTTTTGTTTGATCATTCTTTCATTATCGGAGTTCTTCATGGAGGTTCTACATGAGGGTTCACCAAGGATTTAATGCGTTCTCAGAGTGTTCATCAACATTCTTTTCAGAGGAGCTCAAGTTTTCTTCTTCTTGCAACCTAGAGTGCAATTCTTTCTTCCATATCATTGGAGGTGGTATTATGTCATTCTTGATAATTTGAGTTCATGTTTCATGATTCACATGTTGTTAAGAATGAGGTATTTTAAATCCATCAATCTCTTCGTTGGAGTTATCTTGTGTCATGTTTCACCTAAAGCCTTCCCTAAGAATTGTTGCTATTATGGTGCTTATAAATGACCCAAGTTGTTCTTTTATCCTCCCGGTGAAATACCTTTCTCGTCTCCTAGTTCTTATCAATCCAGTCCTTTTCCCGTGAGTGGCAGGTTGTCACCTCATAATTTGAGATGTATTCCTTAAGACCATATCAAGCTTATTCTTTTCGTTGTTGGTTTTCCAATAACTCCATGCGACCCTTCTCTTTAAAATGCTTTTCAAGCTCATCGGAGGTAGAAGATGTTGTTTTCTTCTCCGTTCTTTTGTTCCGACGATCCAACTTCTATTTTTTTCATTCCGGAGGCATTGTGATGTTGCTATCTTCAACCCTTCTTTTTTTTGTCAAGACCTTATCCTTTTCATGCTTATCCATTTAACCGGAGTGTTGTGCCATTTTGCTCAAGTTCTTCATTTTATCAAGCCTTGCATATCTTTCCAACCAGAGTGCTGTTCGAATTTGTTCTCCCTTGTTTCCTTTTCCTAATGGAGTGTTTTCTACTTCTTTTATCTCCGTTGTATTTTTTTCTCGAGATGGTTTAACCTTTTTCAAGGTTCTTTGGTCTCACTCGTTTGTCAAAGAAGCAACTTAGTTTTACCTCTTCTCTTTCTCTTTCGTTTCCCTTTGGTGCCATTCTAGATCTCCGGACGAGATCCTCTCGTAGTGGTGGAGTGTTGTAACGCCCCGAGATCGATGTGCCAGGTGTCCTCCAGTTATTCGCTGTTGTTGCGTTGTCATTGCTTGCGTGTCATGCATTGCATATCATGTCATCATGTGCATTTCATTTGCATACATGTTCGTCTCATGTATCCGAGCATTTTTTCCCGTTGGCCATTTTGCAATCCAGCGCTTCTATGTCACCCGGTGTCCCTTTCTACCTCTTTTCGTGTGCGGGTGTTAAACGTTTTCGTATTGGACCGAGACTTGTCATGCGGCCTTGGTTTACTACTGGTAGACCACCTGTCAAGTTTCGTGCCATTTGGACTTCGTTTGATACTCCAACGGTTAACCAAGTGACCGAAAAGGCCTCGTGTGTGTTGCAGCCCAACACCCCTCCAAAGTGGCCCAAAACCCACCTAAGACCTCTCCATCATCTCGGTCGTTCGATCACGATCGCGTGCCCGAAAACCACACCTCATTTGGACTCTCCTAGCTCCCTCTACCTATAAATATGCCCTCCCCGTCCATTTTCACGGTCAAAACCCTAGATCCATCGTCCCCGCGCCGCCGGACATGTCCGCCCGGCGGCCGGACACGTCCGCCGCCTCCCGCGCCCTATCCGCATCCGACACCTGTCCCCGCCGACGCCCGGCGCCGCGCCGGCCCGCCCGGCCCGCAGCGGGCCCCCGCGCGCCGCCGCACCACCTTCGTCCGCCCCGCCGCCCCATGTCTCAGCGCCACCACCTGGCTTCCCGCCAGCGAGAATCTCCGCCACCTCGCCGGCACTGCACCACCTCGCCTCCCTGCTGCCTCGCCACCCGTGCGCGCCTCCAGCGCCGGCCACCACCGCGGCGACCCTCGCCGGCCCCGGCGACCCCGGCGAAGCTACCTCCTCTCCGACCTTCTCCCTCCCCCGCGAAGAACTCCGGCGACCCCATCACTCTGGCGATCATCGGGGCCCGTGCTGCTACAATGGATCTGGATCTGGGATTTTCCCCACGGTTGACTTTTTCTCCTCTAACCCTAATCTTTTTGCATTTTCAACGCATCATAACTCTGCATCCGTAGCCCCAATTTGCGCGTGTAGCATATCAAAATGTTCGTCTCGACGAGTACATCATTTCATCTCATTGTGTCATTTTCATTTGAGCTCATCTTGATGCCCGAAATGCTATTGGAAGAGGGCTATGTGAGGAATTTGTCTGATCTGTTTCAGCAAATAGCCTTTTGTCATTTTTGCCATGATTAATGTGTGCATGCTATGATCCTGAGTCCTACATGTGTTTTATTATATGCCATGCCATCTTTACAGGGATGCTTGCCATGTATTTTTGTGATATTTGTGGTGACTAGCACAAGCTTGCAAAGTAGCGTAATCGGTAATGCTGTTTTCAGGGACTTAGAATTTCACTAAGTTCTTATCTGATTTTGTTGGTATGCCATATGTTCCTGTGGTTTCCTAGTGATCCATGCCTCTTTTGAGGATGACCAGTAAGGATGTTTTGTTAACATTGTGGTGCTCTATCCATCCATGTCTTTGTTTGCATTTATGGAGCACCCTAGCTTGAGTCAATCGAGCTCTACTTTTGCTATAAAGTGAATCCTGGCAGATTGTTGACATGTTTAGCGATTTTGCCGAGGAAGTTGCTATTGATCCGTGCATGTTATGTTGTAGTTCTTGCCATGTCTAGATTCTATGCCATGTCTTATTGATGGGTGTATGCTTAGTTTGTCATGCCATGCTCTGTAGTGAGTGCATCGAGCTCGTAAACATGTCTATTCGTTAACTGATTTGCATGCTCCAGTTTTTCACTAAGTCTGAATCTGTTTATGTTTTTGCTATGTTCACATGCTTGCCATTGTATTATCTCATCCCTTTTGGCTTATGGTCACTAACGGACTTTTGTTAAGTGCTTTGAGTAGTTTCATGCCATGCCTTGCTTTGCCATGTTAAGTTTCTGTAGCATATAGTTTTCATGCTCCAAAGTATGCTTCCTGATGATAAATTCCAGACTTGTGTTAATTTCACCAAGTCTGGAACCTCTTATCATTTGCCCTTTTGCCATGCTTGTTTGAACTTGTTAATGGATGAATTAGCCGTAGCTCAATGTTCATCTTTTGTCCAGCTTCTTGAGTGGATTCCTGCCATGTATTTTGTTGCCATGTTTGAGTGCTGTAGCATATTTAACTTGATGCATTTAGATGACTACTTGCTGATTATCGCAGACCGGTACCATATTTGCTTTGCTTGCCATTTCCAAACCATGCATCCGATTCCGGTGATCTTTATATCGATTTCAACCGAAATCACCTCACCTTTCTAGTGGCACTCTTGGATTTCCATGTTGAGGCCAAGTTCAATCATTCCTTTCTATATCATGCATATGCATCACATACCGCATCCTGCATATCATACCCTGTTCGTGTGTTGGTTGTTTACTATGTTGTGTGCTTCTTTCCGGTGTTGCTTCTTCGGGTTGGTTCCAGTAACGTCGCGTTTGTGAGGACCCATTCGACTACGTCCGTTTGTCTTCTTCATGGACTCGTTCTTCTTCCTTGCGGGATTTCAGGCAAGATGACCATACCCTCGAAATCACTTCTATCTTTGGTTGCTAGTTGCTCGCTCTTTTGCTATGCCTATGGTGCGATACCTACCACTTGCTTATCATTCCTCCCATGTTGTTAAACCAAGCCTCTAACCCACCTTATCCTAGCAAACCGTTGTTTGGCTATGTTACCGCTTTGCTCAGCCCCTCTTATAGCGTTGTTAGTTGCAGGTGAAGATGAAGTTTGTTCCCTGTTGGAACATGGATATGTTGTTCCTTGTTGGAACATGTTTATATGTGGGAATATCACAATATCTCTTATTTAATTAATGCATCTATATACTTGGTAAAGGGTGGAAGGCCCGGCCTTATGCCTGGTGTTTTGTTCCACTCTTGCCGCCCTAGTTTCCGTCATATCGATGTTATGTTCCCGGATTTTGCGTTCCTTACGCGGTTGGGTTATAATGGGAACCCCTTGACAGTCCACCTTGAATAAAACTCCTCCAGCAATGCCCAACATTGGTTTTACCATTCGCCACCTAGCCTTTTCTTTCCCTTGGGTAGGCCTGCCCAAGGGTCATCTTTATTTTAACCCCCCGGGCCAGTTCTCCTCTGAGTGTTGGTCCAAACTAGAGCCTTGTGCAGCGCCCCCTCGGGGAAACTCAAGGTTTGGTTTTAGTTGTATGGAGCGCTCATCTGAGTGTGCCCTGAGAACGAGATATGTGTAGCTCCTATCGGGATTTGTCGGCACATTCGGGCGGTGTTGCTGGACTTGTTTTACCATTGTCGACGATGTCTTGTAACCTAGATGCCGAGCCTGATCGGGTTGTCTTGGGATAAGGAATATCCTTCGTTGACTGTGAGAGCTTGTGATGGGCTAAGTTGGGACACCCCTGCAGGGATTTGAACTTTCGAAAGTCGTGCCCGCGGTTATGGGCAGATGGGAATTTGTTAATGTCCGGTTGTAGAAAACCTGAAGTTGACCTTAATTAAAATACATCAACCGCGTGTGTAACCGTGATGGTCTCTTTCCGGCGGTGTCCGGGAAGTGAACACGGTGTTGGAGTAATGTTTGACGTAGGTTGTTCTAGGATCACTTCTTGATCATAGTTGTTCGTCTGTGCTTTTTCCTTCTCTTCTCGCTCTCATTTGCGTATGTTTAGCCACCATATATGCTAGTCGCTTGCTGCAGCTCCACCTCATACCTTTTACCTTACCCATAAGCTTAAATAGTCTTGATCGCGAGGGTGTGAGATTGCTGAGTCCCCGTGACTCACAGATATTTCCAAAACCAGCTTGCAGGTGCCGTTGAACCGTGCAGATGACGAAACCAAGCTCAAGGAGGAGCTCGATGAAGATCTTGTCCTTTGTGTTGTTTCGTTCTAGTTGATCAGTAATGGAGCCCAGGCGGGTCGATCGGGGATCTGTGTAGCATTTGGGGTAGTCTTCTTTTATTTTGGTTCCGTAGTCGGACCTTGATTGTATCTGGATGATGTAATGCTTCATTCTTGTAATTGTGTGAAGTGGCGATTGTAAGCCAACTATGTATCTCTTTCCCTTATGTATTACATGGGTTGTGTGAAGATTACCTCACTTGCGACATTGCTTTCAATGCGGTTATGCCTCTAAGTCGTGCTTCGACACATGGGAGATATAGCCGCATCGAGGGCGTTACAGTAGTATTCATTAACTTTTTCTTCTTTGGGTCTTTTGAGTCATAGGACCTTCGTACTATTAAGAGGGGTATAGGTTCTCGATGCTTAGATCTACTATGATGCTTATCTACATCCTATGAAAGATGCTAGAGAAATCTCTTTGTGCTCCGAGTAAATACTTGCCAGTAAGAGACCGTGATCTTCTTCGTTGCAAGAGATTTACCTCGGACTGAGGAGTTAGCATTTCTTGCTACGCAAGAAGTGTTACCGTTGTGCTCAAATTCGACCGTTGGAATCGTGTCGTTCGGCCATTGGCTAAGGCCGATGTCCAATTTGGTCATTTCCCATCTGGGAAGGCTGCGACTATAAATAGCCTCCCCTCTCCAACGTTATCTGTTGGTTGCTCCGCTTGAGATTTTTGAGAAGATTGATTTAAGCAACCCTGTCTGAGTGATTTGAGTTTAAGATCCACCGAGACAATACCAAGAGCCCAAACTTAGACAGTGGTAGCATCACAATAGTTCTGAGTGAGAGTTCTTATACCTGTTACTCTTGAGAGTCGCGCACTCTCTAGACGGATAGGTTTGGCTTCGAGTGTTGAAGAGTTGTTGTCTTCACTGAGCCTGATCTTTAGCAACCAAGAGTGATTGTGGTTTGCGAAGGTTGGCTGAAGGTTTGGAGATCGCCGACAAGGATCTACCATGAGTGAAATCAACCTGAGTCTGATCAGCTCTGTGTTGAAGGAGGATAGGGTGAAGAGAGTTCATCTTCCGTGTTAAGTCACAGCCCCTCTAACCAGACGTAGCCCTTTGGCAGAAGGGTGAACTGGTCTACCAAATCTCTTGTCGCCATCGAGCACCGCTGGTTATATCTTCTCTAGTGCAATTCATTTAGTAGTTTTTATTCGTGCTTAGTGCCATTAGATTCTTGATCTTTGTTCCGTTCGTTTGATTATCTTTGTCTTCTTTCCTTCATCATTAGTCTGTATCCTTGTGATACTGCATAACTTCGTTATTGCATTTTCTTTAGTATTTGTTATGGTTTGTTTCATTCTATTACAGTTGTTGGCTTGTTGCATAACTCTCATCGTAATTCAACCCATTATCCATCAAGCTCGCTCTCTTGTAAATGCTTTTCTGGATGAATATGCCTCTGACAAAGAACTCTAATTCCGTGCATTTATCTCAATATTAAATTCCGTTGTGGTGTTTGGAATAAGTTTCAAATTAGCTTTCAAAACAAAATTTGAATCTCCCATTCACCCCCTCTAGTTGATATACTCCCAGTCCTAACAATTGGTATCAGAGTCGGTACTCCATGTCTCTGTTTATTAAAGGTCTAACGTCCTTGGAGTTTTGAGTATGTCACTTGCAAGTAGATCCTCGCACTCTGAAAGGTTTCCCATCTTTGATGGAAATGACTATCTGTACTAGAAGGGACGAATGAGAATCAGAATTCAAGCCGTCAACTATGATGATGCAGAGCATCCCAAGGCCATCCCCATGGACACAACTACATCTCCTACGACACCTCTTGGACCCATGACACGAGCACGTGCAAGATCCCTTGAAACCGAGGTGACATCTCTCCTCTCACATTTCCACTTTGATGCACATGAGACATGGCTACTACCTCATACGGACACTTTATGCATTCTCAGGTATCATGGAGAAGCTAAGGAGCAAGGAGAATAGGAAGAGGAAGATGGACGTGAAGACGGAGACAAAGAACAAGAGCTGCTCAAAGTCTCCAGGCTCCAGACGACCGACGAACCCCAGACATCCGACGACCTCCAGGCTCCGGACGTCCGACCTCCTCCGGAAGACCGACACTTCCACACCCGAGCCAAAACATACGGACATCCGACGCTCCACGGACGACCGACGCTCCTCGGATGACCGACCCCGATCGGACGTCCGACCGAAGACTACCCGAGCAGAATCTACGGACGTCCGACATGCACTGGACGCCCGGACCCTCGCGAGCCTCCGGATGACCGGTGAACCCCAGGACGTCCGACGCCTGTGCACCGCTTCGAGTTGGGCCGCAGCCCATGTACCCCTTCGCCCCCTCTTTTGCACTAGGACTATATATACTCCACCTCGTCCAACATTCTAGGGTTAGCGTTGGTTTAGCTCATTTTGAGAGATAGAGCTTCGCTCATCCACATCGTTTCTACTCCTCATGAGAGACCGCGGCCTCTTCGGAGAAGATCCCTTTGGATTCAAGACCTCCTCATGGAGAAGAATATCAAGACCTCCTCACAGAGAAGAACGGCTACCCTTGTATCATCCCTCGTTGATCGTGTACCGTGTGAACTCTTATGTATCCGAGGATCTAGCACATGTGTGACTTTCTTGTGTTGGTTTAGTGATTCTCTTGTGTTTCCCTTGTGTTTTCCCTCTCTTTCCCCTCGTGTTCTTCGTGTTCATCGCGGGATCCGCTCCTTTCATGAAAGATCGGCCGATTAGGGTTCTACCCTACATCATCTTGGTATCATGAGGCACGTTGATCACGATTTCGGAGCCTCCCCATTGTGTTGCTAGCCTTGTTTTGTTGTTTTTCGTCCTAATTCGAAATTTCCCCACAAAAGTAGCCCCAATTTGTTTTTTGTGACTTGTTAGTGTGTTGAGATTTTGTTGGTTTGGATCCGTGGATTTGCTTTGTTTTGAGTGGATCTAGCTTCCCCCCTTTCCCCACCATTTTCATCCACAAAATCCTCTGGATTTGACCATTTTCGCCATCTCCACCTCGAACCCTAGTTGTTCGTCCCGTGCTTGAATTTCGCCCAGGCACCGGACGTCCGACCCAGCCCGGACGTCCGACGATCGGACGACAGGCCCAGCCCAGGCGTCCGACGACTGGACGACCGGCCCAGCCCGGACGACCGACCGACCCTGACGAAACTGATTTTTATTCAGTGTAGTCACCACCACCGCCCCACATTTCTACATACGCACTCCCACCACCGATACACCATCACCACTTCCGCATACCACCACCATTTCGACCGTTTCGCGCTCCGACACGTGTTGCCACTTCGAGCTTTGAGAATTTGAGTTGCGGTTCCGTATCCTTTTGTGTTTTGGCTATCTAGATATGGTTCGACATCGACATCACCGCCGCTCATCTTCGCCACAGACGCATCACCAACAATGACCACCTCGACTACATCTTGGTATTCGGTCCACCATTTTGACACTATACCGTAAGCAAGAACGGTAACCTCATCTTGGTATTGGACATATCACTCTTGCCATTACATTGATAGCCATCATAGCCTTATTCCTTTGCGTTGCTTACCCATCGAGACTAGCCATTGAGTATTGCCGGCAACGAGACTTGTGCACATTAGTGATCATACTTCCCATAGCATGCATACATCATTGTTGCATATATTGGTATCATCTCTTGTGTCACAAAGTTGTCATCGCATACACAATTTCTATCTTGGTTCGTCAAACATTGCATAAGAAAAGAGCTCCAACATCAAAGAGCCAAACAAGCTTTTAAGCAAAGAGGAAAGATAAACAAAGAGCTTTTAAGCAAGAACCATAACATCATACAACATTAAGATTGTCATATTCGATCATCTTGGATCATTTCATAGAAACACCTTGCATAAAGCATACTTGGGATAGAAGTCATTGCATTTTTGCTAAGTAGGTTGTGCACAAGTTCTTGTATCTGCCTATTGTGCAATCGTGCTAGCGTCTCTGTAGTGTTGTGCAACAAGAGCATTTTCGCGGATTCCACATTTTGGCTCATCCTTGGTTGCCCAACCCCACTTTTCTTTTTGTGTGTGTATTTACGTGTACCTTATATGCTTGGTCTACTTGTTACATTGCATCTTGCGAATCTTCTCCAACATTATTGAAGCTCACTTACAATTGCATGAAATTTGGTGCCACCATCCTAACCAAGCTCCACCAAAAGCTTTTTACTTGTGTAGGTGTGAGAAACCGACAAGAGCTAGTACCAATTGTGCTATTTCCTTGTCCTACATTTGAGTGATCATCGATCCACTTTCAACTTCGGTCAAGGTACATTTGGTATTCGTTCTTCTCTTTCTACAACTCACATTTTTTATCTTGGAATGATGGATAGGCCAAGTACTTCTACCAACCCACTCTTCATTGAGCACGACGACGACATGAACTCCTACGTCGCCAAGAGTCACCTCTTTGGTGCACAACGTGATTTGCATCAAGAGCAACAAGCCATGAGTGAACGTATCAACAACGTCGCCGCCGACTTGCGACTATCCGAGCAACGTACAAGGGACTAATTCGACCACAAGCTCGACAATCACAAGCAAGAGAATGACGCAAGGATGGACGAAATTCACGTTTTGTTGCTCAACCGCTCTTCTTCCACTTCGTCTTCATCAAGAAGGACTTGCTATAGTCGACACTCTGACTTCACCCTCTCCGGCTCAAGTACACCAACATCGAACACTCTACGCCGTGCCACGCGCAACGATCGTCAAGCAAGCCTCAATCCTCTACGCGACACCGACTCTCAAGAGCGCTGACGACATCAAACCCAAGAGGCCTTTGCGCTAGCACGAGAACGGCAACACCAACGCCAACATGAAGAGGAAGAGCGAGTGTGTCTACACCAAGTTGCACAAGATGCCGAGGCACAACACCAAGAGGAACAACTCCATGAAGCTCAAGCACTTGAGGCTCAACAAGCCCTCCAAGATTCAAGTCGAGCCGTAGCCAACCGAGGTCGGCAAGCTCGAGAACAAGAAGAAGCATTTCGCGAAGAAAATCAAGAACGAAGATTTCAAGCTCGCGTGCATCGTAAAGTCCCTCAAGTTCCTCCTCGAGCTCGACAAGCTCCCACACAAGCTCGCCAAGAACATCAAGTTCATCAAGAGCATGAAGACAATGGAAATCCTCCATGACAAGAGCAACATGAGGTTGACAACCCTCCTCACCAAGAGCGACACGAGCTTGACAATCATCTACAACACGGGCGTCATCATCCCCGACCCCAACACAATGAAGAGCAACACTATGGCAAGCTCAAGTTCACCATGCCCAAGTTCAACGGAAGCAACGATCCCGAAGAGTACCTTTCATGGGCATTGAAGGTCGACAAAATATTTCATTTGCATAACTATGAAGAAGAGAAGAAGATCGCGATGGCATCCCTTGAGTTCCAAGACTATGTCCTCATTTGGTGGGAACAAGTCATAGAGCGCTGAGAGGCAAGAGGTGAACCACCCATCACTACTTGGGCGCAAATGAAGGATATCATGAGAGCACGCTTTGTGCCTACCTACTACAACCGCGGCCTCTTAAAGAAACTCCAACTACTCAAGCAAGGAACCAAGAGCGTTGAAGAGTACTACAAGGAGATGGATATTGCAATGATACGAGCCAATGTCACGGAAGATGATGAGCAAACTATGGCACATTTCTTGAATGGACTCAACCATCCTATCAAGAAGATCGCCGACTTCCAACCATACTCGAACCTCATCGAGCTAGTGCATCAAGCTACCAAAGCGGAATGCCAAGTGCAAGATGATTTGAAGTATGCCAAGTTCTCTTCCAAGACATACGGTTTCTCCAACAACCAAGCTTCAATGACTCCAACACCGACTACCAAGCCTTCTACTAGAAACATCGACAAGTCGAGTTCCAAGAAAGCTTCGTCAACTCCAAGTCATCCTCCTACTATGAGCAACTTCAAGACGAGAGCTTCATCATCATCCACTCCAACAGATGAGACCGTCAAGACAAGTTCCTTCAAATGCTTCACATGCGGAGGCCGAGGCCACAAGTCCTATGAATGTACCAACAAGCGGACCATGATCCTCAACGACGACGACACTTACGATTCGATGAGTGAAGGAGAAATGGACGCCATCGAACAAGTCGCCATGCACCGACAAGTGAATGATGAAGAGGAACAAATCTTTTGCGATGAAGATTCAAGTCCCGCACTTGTTGTCTCCAAGGTCTTGACTCGCCAACATCACCAAGAAGAAGACCAACGATGCCACATATTCCACACCAAGGCCGACATCAATGGACGATCCATCAAGGTCATCATCGATGGAGGGAGTTGTCATAATCTCGCAAGTGAAGAACTTTGCTCCAAGCTCCAATTGCCCAAGACGAAGCACCCACATCCATACAAAGTGCAATGGCTTAGCAACTTCGGCACTATCCAAGTCGAGCACCGAGTACAAGTCTCCTTCAAAATTGGCGCCTACGAAGACACCTTGGAGTGCGACATCGTTCCAATGACCATTTGCCATCTTCTCCTTGGACGCCCATGGCAATTTGATAGAGGAGTCATCCACAACGGTCAGACGAATCACTACATCTTCAAGATGAAGGGCAAGGAGTACGTCCTATGTCCAATGTCGCCAAGTCAAGTAATCATCGACAAGCAAGCCATCCATCATGGAGATCATAGTCAGAGAGCGAGCCACCAAAAATAGAATGAGCGCCACAAGCCCAAATCGAACCCCTTCACGATGAGCGAAAAGAAGAACTTAGTACTATTCGCCACCGAAAGCGAGATACGAGGAGTGTGTGAGAACCCATCTAGTATCCTACACTACGTCCTTGTGTGCAAGGGAAATGCACCACAAACTAAAACTTCTCACACTCTTCCTCTAGTGTTGTCTTCACTTTTGCAGGAATTTCACGATGTTTTCCCCGACGAGCTACCTCCGGGACTACCTCCACTACGAGGCATTGAGCACCGCATCGACCTCATCCCCGGAGCACCGCTTCCGAACAAAGCTCCCTACTGCGTCAACCCCAAAGAAACCAAAGAAATACAAATGCAAGTAAAGCATCTCATAGACCATGGACATGTGCATGAAAGTTTGAGCCCTTGTGCCGTCCCGGTCATTCCTGTGCCAAAACGAGATGGTAGCTTTCGCATGTGCTCCGACTGTAGACCTATCAATGCTATCACTGTTCGCTATAGGTATCCCATTCCACGCCTATATGATATGCTTGATGAGCTTAGTGGTGCCACTATCTTTTCTAAAATTGATCTCAAGAGTGGTTACTATCAAATCCGCATACAAGAGGGTGATGAATGGAAAACCGCTTTCAAAACCAAGTTTGGCTTGTATGAGTGGCTAGTCATGCCTATGGGTCTCCCGGAAGCACCGGGTACTTTTATGCGTCTTATGAATCATGTCTTTCGCCCTTACATTGGTGTATTTGTTGTGGTCTACTTTGATGATATCCTTGTTTTTAGCAAATCTCTTAAAGATCATGTCACCCATGCTCGAACCGTTTTGCAAACTCTTCGAAAAGAGCAACTCTATGCTAATATGGAGAAATGCCTTTTTGGCGTTGATAAGCTCGTTTTCTTGGGTTTTGTTGTTTCTTCTAAGGGTGTTCATGTTGATGAGTCCAAGATCAATGCTATTAAGACTTGGCCACAACCAACTAATTTGCAACAAGTGCATAGTTTTCTTGGCCTTGCGGGTTTCTATCATCGCTTTGTGAAGGATTTTAGCACCATTGCTTCGCCTTTGCATGCTTTGAGCAAGAAGAATGCGCCTTTTGTTTGGGGACCATCCCAAGATACCTCTTTCAATGAGCTTAAGAATTTTCTTACTCATGCTCCCGTGCTTGCTTTACCCAACTTTGACAAACCCTTTGAGATTCATTGCGATGCTAGTGGTAATGGCATAGGAGGTGTGTTAACGCAAGAGAAGCGCCCCATAGCTTACTTTAGTGAGAGACTCTCCGGCGCGCAACTCAATTACCCCATCTATGACAAAGAGCTATATGCCTTAGTCCGCGTTTTGCATGAATGGGAACACTATCTTCGCCCTCATGAGTTTATCATTCATACCGATCATGAAACACTCAAGTATCTTAAGGGCCAATGCATGCTTGTCACTCAACTTGAATTGGATGTCATTGGTCTTGAGCATATCAAAGACTTGTATGAGCATGATGCAACTTTTGCTACTCCTTATGCCAAGTGTTTGTCGCACACCTCTTGGGAACGCTATTACATCAAAGATGGATACCTTATGAGAGCTAACAAACTTTGCATCCCTGAGTCTTCTCTTCGTTTGTTGCTTTTGCAGGAATCTCATTGAGGAGGCTTAATGGGACATTTTGGACGAGACAAGACGTTCGCCACACTCCCAAAGAACTACTTTTGGCCAAAGATGTTTCGCGACGTCAATCGCTTCACCAACCGTTGCTCTACATGTCACAAAGCTAAGTCCAAAGCTCAATCCCATGGCCTTTATATGCCTCTACCAATTCCATATCAACCATGGGAAGACATTAGCATGGACTTTGTACTTGGTTTGCCTAGGACTAGAAATGGCAAGGATTCGGTATTTGTCGTTGTGGACCGTTTCTCAAAAATGGCACATTTCATTCCTTGCAACAAGATAGACGATGCTTCACATGTTGCTACTCTCTTTTGTAGGGAAATATTGCGTCTACATGGAGTGCCAAAGACTATTGTCTCGGACCGCGACGTCAAGTTCCTTAGCTACTTTTGAAAGACCCTATGCGCCAAGCTAGGAATCAAGCTCCTCTTCTCTACGGCATATCATCCACAAACCGACGGCCAAACAGAAGTTACGAACCGCACACTCTCCGCTCTACTTCGGGTACTCATCAAGAAGAACATCAAGGAGTGGGAGGAGTGCCTACCTATCGCCGAGCTCGCCTACAACCGAGTAAGACATTCAACAACCGGCAAGTCCCCCTTCGAGGTCGTCTATGGCTTCAATCCTTTGTCACCATTGGACATTCTCCCTCTACCACTCCAAGAGCGCATCAATTTGGATGCTAGTGCAAGAGCGACACACCTCAAGAAGGTGCATGAAGATACAAGGAACACCATCGAGCGCCAAGTTCAATGCCTTGCGTCCAAGCTCAACTTCAACAAGCACCCTATGATCTTGAACATTGGTGATCTTGTGTGGCTACATCTTCGCAAGGACCGTTTTCCACAAGAACGCAAGTCCAAGCTTCGACCCCGAGCGGATGGACCCTTCAAGCTACTCGCACGATACAACGACAACGCTTACAAGATGGACCTCTCGCGCGACAAGTACAACGTGAGTGACATCTTCAATGTCAAAGATCTTTCTCCCTTCCATGGTGATGAAGAGTTTGATCCGAGGACGGATCTTCCCCAAGGGAGGGGAGATGATGCGGAGCATCCCAAGGCCATCCCCATGGACCCAACTACATCTCCTACGACACCTCTTGGACCCATGACACGAGCACGTGCAAGAGCCCTTGAAATGGAGGTGACATCTCTCCTCTCACATTTCCACTTTGATGCACATGAGACATGTCTACTACCTCATACGGACACTTTGTGCATTCTCAGGTATCATGGAGAAGCTAAGGAGCTAGGAGAAGAGGAAGAGGAAGATGGACATGAAGACAAAGACGAAGAATAAGAGCTGCTCAAAGTCTCCAGGCTCCGGACGACCGACGAACCCCGGACGTCCGACGACCTCCAAGCTCCGGACGTCCGGCCTCCTCCGAACGACCGACACTTCCACACCCGAGACAAAACAAACGGACATACGACGCTCCACGGACGACCGACGCTCCTCGGACGACCGATCCCGACCGGACGTCCGACCGAAGACCACCCGAGCCGAATTACGGACGTCCGACAGGCATCGGATGTCCGACAGGCACCGGACGTCCGGACCCTTGCGAGCCTCCGGACGACCGGTGACCCCAGGATGTCCGACGCCTGTGCACTGTTTCAAGTTGGGCCGCAACCCATGTACCCCTTCGCCCCCCTCTTTTGCACTAGGACTATATATACTCCACCTCGTCCAACTTTCTAGGGTTAGCGTTGGTTTAGCTCATTTTGAGAGATAGAGCTTCTCTCATCCACATCGGATCTACTCCTCGTGAGAGACCGCGACCTCTTCGGAGAAGATCCCTTTGGATTCAAGACCTCCTTGCTGAGAAGAACATCAAGACCTCCTCACGGATAAGAACGACTACCCTTGTATCATCCCTAGTTGATCGTGTATCGTGTGAACTCTTATGTATCTGAGGATCTAGCACATGTGTGACTTTCTTGTGTTGGTTTAGTGATTCTCTTGTGTTTCCCTTGTGTTTTCCCTCTCTTTCCCCTCATGTTCTTCGTGTTCATTGCGGGATCCGCTCCTTTCATTAAAGATCGTCCGATTAGGGTTCTACCCTACATCATATGATCTGTGGTAGATTGTGGAAGAAGGCTACACCATTCAGCAACAAAACAATCTGTCCTCCAATGACAAGGAAAATCTGTAGTTCGATGCTCAAGCGAAAGACATCATATGTTGCAGTCTATCAAAAGACATTTTTCTTCGGTTTCACAGGCTTAACACTACAAAGCAAATGTGGGATGCTCTTAACAGTGCTGATATAGATCTTGTTGCCCGATCAGATCCTCACACCAAAATGCTGTTGGGGAACGTAGCATGCAATTTCAAAAAATTTCCTACGATCACGCAAGATCTATCTAGGAGACACATAGCAACGAGAGGGGGAGAGTGTGTCCACGTACCCTCATAGACCGAAACCGAAAGCGTTAGTTTAAAGCGGTTGATGTAGTCAAATGTCTTCTCGATTCAACCGATCAAGTACCGAACGTACGACATGCCTCCGAGTTCTGCACACGTTCAGCTCGATGACATCCCTCGAACTCTTGAACCAGCAAATTGTAGAGGGAGAGTTTCGTTAGCATGACGGCATGGTGACGGCGATGGTGAAGTGTTCCATGCAGGGCTTCGCCTAAGCACTACGACAATATGTCCGGAGGTGTAAACGGTGGAGGGGGCACCGCACACGGCTAAGAACAATTGATGTTGTGCCTTAGAGGTGCCCCTGCCCCCGTATATAAAGGAGGGAGAGGGGAGGAGGCCGTCCTAGGGAGCACGCCAAGTGGGGGGAGTCCCACTTGGACTCCTAGTCCAATTCGCGCTCCTTTTCCTTTTCCTGGAAAGGGAAAGGGGGAAGGAGAGGGGGGAGGAGAAGGAAAGGGGGCCATGCCCCCTCCCCTAGTCCAATTTAGACTCCTCCCTAGGGGGGCGTGCACCACCCCTTGTGGGCTGCTTTGCCTCCCCCATATGGCCCATATAGGGACCATATCTTCCCTCGGGGGGTTCTGGTAACCCCTCCGGTACTCTCATACGTACCTGAAACATTCTGAAACACTTCCGATGTCCAAATACTATCGTCCAATATATCAATCTTTACCTCTCGGCCATTTCAAGACTCCTCACCATGTCCGTGATCTCATGCGGGACTCCGAACAACATTCGGTCACCAAATCGCATAACTAATATAATACAAAATCGTCATCGAACGTTAAGCGTGTGGACCCTATGGGTTCAAGAACTATGTATACATGACCGAGACACATCTCCGGTCGATAACCAACATCGGAACCTGGATGCTCATATTGGTTCCTACAAATTCTATGAAGATCTTTATCGGTCAAACCGCATTGACAACATATGTCATTCCCTTTGTCATCGGTATGTTACTTGCCCGAGATTCGATCGCCGGTATCTTCATACCTAGTTCAATCTCGTTACCGACAAGTATCTTTACTCGTTTCGTAATACATCATCCCGCAACTAACTTATTAGTTACATTGCTTGCAAGGCTTATTATGATGTGCATTACTGAGAGGGCCCATAAATACCTTTCCAATACTCGGAGTGACAAATCCTAATCTCGATCTATGCCAACCCAACAAACACCTTCGGAGATACTTGTAGAGCATCTTTATGATCACCTAGTTATGTTGTTACGTTTGATAGCACATAAGGCATTCCTCCGGTTTTCAGGAGTTGCATAATCTCATAGTCAAAGGAATATGTATAAGTCATGAAGAAAGCAATAGAAATAAAACTTAACAATCATTATGCTAAGCTAACAGATGGGTCTTGTCCATCACATCATTCTTCTAATGATGTGATCCCGTTCATCAAATGACACATATCTATGGTCAGGAACTTAACCATCTTTGATCAATGAGCTAGTCTAGTAGAGGCATACCAGGGACACTGTGTTTTGTCTATGTATTCACACATGTATCAAGTTTCTGGTTAATACAATTCTAGCATGAATAATAAACAATTATCATGATATGAGGAAATATGAATAACAACTTTCTTATTGCCTCTAGGGCATATTTCCTTCAGTCTCCCAGTTGCACTAGAGTCAATAATCTAGTTCACATCGCCATGTGATTTAACACCAATAGTTCACATCTTTATGTGATTAACACTGATAGTTCACATCACCATGTGACCAACACCCAAAGGGTTTACTAGAGTCAATAATCTAGTTCACATCACTATGTGATTAACACCCAAAGAGTACTAAGGTGTGATCATGTTTTGCTTTGTGAGAGAAGTTTAGTCAACGGGTCTACCACATTCAGAACCGTATGTATTTTGCAAATTTGTTTGTCCACAATACTCTGCATGGAGCTACTCTAGCTAATTTCTCCCACTTTTAATATGTATCCAGATTGAGACACTGAGTCATTGAGATTAGTGTCAAAGCTTGCATCGACGTAACCCTTTACGACGAACTCTTTGTCACCTCCATAACCGAGAAAAATTTCCTTAGTCCTCTTAGGTAACTAAGGATAATTTTGACCATTGTCCAGTGATCTACTCCTGGATCACTATTGTACCCCCTTGCCAAACTCATGGTAAGGTACACAATATGTTAGCACATCATATTTTATAGAACCTATGGCTGAGGCATAGGGAATGACTTTCATTCTCTCTCTATCTTCTGCCGTGGTTGGGCTTTGAGTCTTACTCAACTTCACACCTTGCAACACAGGCAATAACCCTTTCTTTGACTGATCCATTTTGAATTTCTTTGAAATCTTGTCAAGGTATGTGTTTTGTGAAAGTTCTATTAAGCGTCTTGATCTATCCCTATAGATCTTGATGCCCAATATATAAGTAGCTTCACCGAGGTCTTTCATTGAAAAACTCTTATTCAAATATCCTTTTATGCTATCCAGAAATTCTATATCTCATTTCCAATCAACAATATCTCATCCACATATAATATTAGAAATGCTACAAAGCTCCCACTCACTTTCTTGTAAATACAGGCTTCTCCGAAAGTCTGTATAAAACCATATGCTTCGATCACACTATCAAAATGTATATGCCAACTTCGAGATGCTTGCACCAGTCCATAAATGGATCGCTGGAGCTTGCACACTTTGTTAGCTCCTTTAGGATCGACAAAACCTTCTGGTTGCATCATATACAACTCTTCTTTGAGAAATCCATTAAGGAATGCAGTTTTGACGTCCATTTGCCAGATTTCATAATCATAAAATGCGGCAATTGCTAACATGATTCAGACATACTTAAGCATCACTACGGGTGAGAAAGTCTTATCGTACTCAACTCCTTGAACTTCTCGAAAACCTTTCGCAACAAGTCAAGCTTTTTAGATAGTAACATTACCATCAGTGTTAGCTTCTTCTTGAAGATCCATTTATTCTCTATGGCTTGCCGATCGTCGGGCAAGTCAACCAAAGTCCATACTTTGTTCTCATACATGGATCATATCTCAGATTTCATGGCCTCAAGCCATTTCGTGGAATCTGGGCTCATCATCGCTTCCTCATAGTTCGTAGGTTCGTGATGGTATAGTAACATGACTTCCAGAACAGTATTACCGTACCACTCAGGTGCAGAACGTGCTCTGGTTGACCTACGAGGTTCGGTAGTAAGTTGATCTGAAGTTTCATGATCATTATCATTAGCTTCCTCTCTAGTTGGTGTAGGCATAACTAGAACTGATTTCTGTGACGAGCTACTTTCCAATTCGAGAGAAGGTGCAATTACCACATCAAGTTCTACTTTCCTCCCACTCACTTCTTTCGAGAGAAACTCCTTCTCTAGAAAGGATCCATTCTTAGTAACAAAGATCTTGCCTTCCGATCTGTGATAGAAGGTGTACCCAACAGTTTCTTTTGGGTATCCTATGAAGATGCACTTCTACAATTTGGGTTCGAGCTTATCAGGCTGAAGTTTTTTCATATAAGCATCGCAACCCTAAACTTTAAGAAATGACAGCTTAGGTTTGTTGCCAAACCACAGTTCATACGGTGCCATCTCAATGGATTTAGATGGTGCCCTATTTAACGTGAATGCAACTGTCTCGAATGCATAACCCCAAAACAATAGTGGTAAATTGGTAAGAGACATCATAGATCGCACCATATCTAATAACGTACGGTTAAGACGTTCAAACACACCATTACGCTGTGGTGTTCTAGGTGGCATGAGTTGTGAAACTATTCCACATTGTTTTAAATGAAGGCCAAACTTGTAACTCAAATATTTGCCTCCGTGATCAGATCATAGAAACTTTATTTTCTTGTTATGATGATTCTCCACTTCATGATGATTTTTTTGAACTTTTCAAATGTTTCAGACTTGTGTTTCATCAAGTAGATATACCCATATCTTCTCAAATCATCTGTGATGGTCTGAAAATAAGGATACCCGCCGCGTGCCTCAAAACTCATTGGACCGCATACATCGGTATGTATTATTTCCAATAAGTCATTGGCTCGCTCCTTTGTTCCGGAGAATGGAGTTTTAGCCATCTTGCCCATGAGGCATGGTTCACAAGTATCAAATGATTCTTAATCAAGTGATTCCAAAAGCCCATCTGCATGGAGTTTCTTCATGCGCTTTACACCAATATGACATAACGGCAGTGCCACAAATATGTTGCACTATCATTATCAACTTTGCATCTTTTGGCATCAATATTATGAATATGTGTATCACTATGATCGAGATTCAATAAACCATTTACATTGGGTGGATGACCATAGAAGGTTTTATTCATGTAAAGAGAACAACAATTATTCTCTGACTTAAATGAATAACCATATTGCAATAAACATGATGCAATCATATTCATGCTCAACGCAAACACCAAATAACATTTATTTAGGTCCAACACTAATCCCGAAGGTAGAGGGAGTGTGCGATGGTGATCTTATCAACCTTGGAATCACTTCCAACACACATCGCCACCTCGCCCTTAAATAGTCTCTGTTCATTCTGTAACTCCTGTTTCGAGTTACTAATCTTAGCAACTGAACCGGTATCAAATACCCTGGAGTTGTTATGACCACTAATAAAATACACATCAATAACATGTATATCAAATATACCTTTGTTGATTTTTCCATCCTTATTATCCGCCAAGTATTTGGGGTACACTAGTGCGTGTTGGTCCTAAACAAACGGTTTTTAACCCCTTTCCGCGATGACATTTTGAACCGTCGCCAAGTGAGTGTGGGCGATAGGGGGGTCCTTCCCACACAACCTAGAAACCGTCGGGGATAGGGAGCCTTGATGCATACAGTTGTCCCTATATAACCGTTTCCGATATCTCGAATATCCCAAATGCTTCATCCTTGCTACTCGTTTGTGCTCACATTGCCATCGCAGTCGGAGTTTTGTGGTTCTGCCTAAAACCAGGCAGATTCCAGGCATAGGAGTTTTCCAGGCAGATTCTAGGCACGGGAGCTTTACGATGCCTGGCACATCACAAATAGTTCATGATTATAAACCGTGTACGATAGGTAGACAATCACACACATTTAGTTTTCCCGCACCGTATGTGATAGTGTCTGACATCACACACACTTTGCAAACGGAAACTGTGTGGATGCTTGCACATGTTTCCTCTATGTGAACCGTCTCGGATTATGGTGTATATTGCAAACGTTTATGTTTTACCAACCGTGTGTGTCGTAATGACCTGCACAACATAATTTTACCCTAATTTAATTGTTGCTATTTAAAATTGTAGCTAATTTAAACTTGAAAGTAGGCTATAGCTTTATTCATATCCATCAGTTTCAAACAACCAATGCATTATTCGATTTACAGGTACATATGTTTAAGAATTACATAAGCACCAAATAAGGAATGATGTACCAGGGTTCTATACTCGTACTATTATAGATGGTAAAGAAAGAGGCGACAGACATTCCAGTTGCTGAACAAGGTGAAGTGGAATGTCCCTATTGTGCTCTCCTGGATGCATAAGGCATGCATGACTCTAGTCCAACCCCTTGTGATGGCCGGCCGCCAATCATGTAGTTTGAGAGGTAATCTTGAGTAAACTGCTCCAGGATCCACTGCAAAAGAAAAAAGCTTCAGACATTGTCATCTAACACAACTCATTACGGGCAGTACAAAGAAGGCTACAGGGTTCTTACTTACCATCCCATGGTTCACTGTTGTCTTGCATAAAGTGTAAACAAATAGTTCGATTGACATCTTTTGACCCATTTTAATAACAATCTTTATCAGTTTCCTCACTTGATGCTGGTTCATGAATATCTCATTGCCCCATACGCAGAAAGGGTCAAAGTGTGGATCTTTGGCAATGATATATGTACCTAAAAGCACCAACTTAATATTAGAAGCTAAACAACAATTGAAAAATGATGTGGTACAACACTCCATCCATCCTATTATATAAGATTTTATTACATATATATCTAGACATCATCAGGACATTAAGGTAATAGTCTTCCTTGTTGCTATGTAGCCTGGGATTGCATATTTAGTCATTCAGTACAATGCATGTTGCTAAACAACAATTGAAAAATGAAAAGGCATGTTAACTGCAATATCCTTAACAGCAACCAAGTATCGTAATTCATAGTGGTATTGTTGAAACTGTTATTGATGAAATTGAACTGCATGGCAAATAGTTGCACATATAGAGCATCACATTGTGAAGAACTGAAATAAACAAGTCATAAGGAAATCTCTAGGCGATCCTTAAAAAGTTAAAGGACTAAAACCCTTAGTGGATATATATATATATATATATATATATATATATATATATATATACTCCAGGAATTTTTGGCCTTTTCTAGTCGATCCCCTAAACTTAAGGTTGTAAACTTCAATTTGATCAAGTTCAAAGCAGGTTCAACCGAAAGTAGCATGCATTCAAACATAAACATAGATAGTTTTGCATAACCGAACATAAAACATAAATTTAAACTAAGCTAAACTACTTTCGGTCGAAGTAGAGGTCGAGCCAATACTTCCTTGTCATGTACGGTGAGCCGCGAGCCGGGTCCGGGCCAGTACCGTTGTCGGGGTCGTTGGGGAAGGCACTCCTCCACTTGTCGACGTCAATCTCCTCGTCCTCGGGGCCCACCTCGACGCCCTCCGCACCGCCGTCGCCACCGCCTTTGACCTCGCCATCAGAGGAGAGCGCGATAACCTCGCCGCCCTCCGCGCCGCCTTCGACCTCGTCATCGGAGGAGAGCGCGATAACCTCGCCGTCCTCCGCGCCGGCAAAGATCGCCCGCTCCGCCTCCAGAAGCTTCGGGTGCTGCCGGCGGAGCTCTTGCATGTAGGCCTCACCGGCGTCCTCGGCCTCGAGGCGCTCCCACGCCTCGTGGTCCTCCCGCGTCATAGCCGAGCTCACCACCCCTGGCTCCGGCGGAACGAGGTCGACTGGACATGTGCCGAAGGGGAAATTGAGCCTAGTCGCTGCGCCGTGGTAGCAGACCTGCTAGCGGTCGTACTCCATGGCCACGAGCTCGGCCGTGTAGAAGCTACTGAGCCACCGCCGGGTGTGGGTCTCTCGATCTGTAATATCAGCGACCCACGTCCCCCACCGCCACTGCCGGACCCCGAGGTAGGACTTCCTCGGCTGCCGGGTCCGGGGGAGGATGGGTGTCGGTGTCAAAACCGGCGGATCTCGGGTAGGGGGTCCCGATCTGTGCGTCTAGGCCGGATGGTAACAGGAGACAAGGGACACGAAGTTTTACCCAGGTTCGGGCCCTCTCGATGGAGGTAAAACCCTACGTCCTGCTTGATTAATATTGATGATATGGGTAGTACAAGAGTAGATCTACCACGAGATCGAGGAGGCTAAACCCTAGAAGCTAGCCTATGGTATGATTGTTGATGTGTACGTTGTCCTATGGACTAAAACCCTTCGGTTTATATAGACACCGGATAGGGTTAGGGTTACATAGAGTCGGTTACAATGGTAGGAGATCTGCATATCCGTATCGCCAAGCTTGCCTTCCACGCCAAGGAAAGTCCTTCCCGGACACGGGACGAAGTCTTCAATATTGTATCTTCATAGTCTAGGAATCCGGCTAAAGGTATAGTCCGGCTATCCGAACACCCCATAATCCAGGACTCCCTCAGTAGCCCCTGAACCAGGCATCAATGACAATGAGTCCGGCGCGCAGATTGTCTTCGGCATTGCAAGGCGGGTTCCTCCTCCAAGTACTTCATAGAAGATTTTGAACACAAAGATAGTGTTCGGCTCTGCAAAATAAGTTTCCACATATTGCCATAGAGAGAATAATATTTACACAAATCTAATCTGCTGACGTATTCCATAGTGTGACATCACACCACGGCCAAGCTTTTATTCGAACCGTTTTACTGTCCCATCTCGCGCGTTATGCGAGGCGGTTTCCTTGGCACGTCTTGTTAAAGCAGATATCGTGTCCCCTTATTCCGGGATTCTCATCAATATGGGCAAGGGTAACCCAACCGCGCCATTGATTACGGCGCTTGGGAGATAAGAGAGTTTTACCAGGCTGGTGGGGACGCGTAGTCGCATCCACCCATATAAGGGGATGAGGATCCATCTTTTCACCTACGCCTTCTTCCTCCTTTGCCTATCCATTTTTGCGCACTCGAGCTCAGCGCCCAAGTCCGCACTCCCCACCTCAACCTTCTCCAGCCATGTCCGGAGCGGGAGGCAAGTGGATGGTCTCCTCCATCACGGAGGGACACATCAAAAAGCTGAGGAAGGCCGGATACCTGTCTAACAACATCGCGTACCGGCTTCCCGAAAAGGGGCAGCTCATCCCCACCCCTAGGCCCCATGAGAGGGTGGTGTTTCTCCCCCATTTCCTCCACGGACTGGGCTTCCCTCTCCAACCATTTGTCCGGGGGCTCATGTTCTACTACGGCCTGGATTTCCATGATCTGGCCCCGAACTTTGTCCTCAACATCTCGGCGTTTATCGTCGTGTGCGAGGCCTTCCTCCGCATCCGCCCCCATTTCGGCCTATGGCTCAAGACTTTCAACTTCAAGCCGAAGGTGGTGCGTGGCAACCAGGTGGAGTGCGGAGGCACCATGGTGGGCAAGATGGCCAACATCCTATGGCTTGAGGGATCCTTTGTGGAGACCCTGAAGGGGTGGCAATCGGGGTGGTTTTACATCACCGAGCTGCGCAACACCGAATGGGTCGCCCCCCCTGAGTTTCAATCCGGACCCCCTATGCGGCTCACCTCCTGGAAGGAGACGGGCCTGTCGTGGGGTAAGAAGGGAGAGCTGACCGGACTCCAAACATGCGTCCAAACCTTGGTGGACAAGAAGCTCAAACTTGTCAACGTAGTCCAGGTTATGCTCATCCGCTTGATCCTCCCGTGTCAACGATGGGCTTTCAACCTGTGGGAGTTCGACCCGGTGCGGCACCAAACCCTGAGCAGGCTCTTCGACATGATGTACGAAGATGCCTGGAAGGTGCTTTTCAAGGGCGCCGAGGCTCCCGCATCCGCTACCGAGGATCGCGGATTCAGTGCGCAGCGTCATGCTCTCGCAGTAAGCTGTTTTTTTCCTTTTATAGGGTATCAGTTTTTCATAGTTTGACTCCATGCGGGATCTAAACTCCCTTACCTTTGACAGGATTGGCAGGTGACATCCGGACAGATCAACTGTCCAGCTCCTTTGCCCGAAGGCCCAGCAGATGCTTGCTTGGTGAAGCTGCTGGTTCCGGCACCCTATGTGGTGCCGGAGAAGAAGGCCGCAAAAAGGTCGCGGGGACTCGAAAGAGTGCCCGGCGCCAGGAGGCGTCAGATCCATCATCCAACGGTTCCGAGGCGCATTCCTCCCGTGAAGACGAGGAGGAAGAAGAAGAGACCTCTCCCCCTCCAGCGGGGGGAGAGAAGAAAAGGAAGGCCGCCCTCTCGGGGGAGGCCGGAGGGTCCAAGAAGGGGAAAACCCTTCCTCCGGACTGCTCCACCGACGCCGATGGCGGCGGAGAGGAGTGGCAGCCCAGGGCCAAGCCCCTGGCAAAATCGTAAGTATCCGGATACCAGAGTAATTCATAGTATTCGTGAATTGCACAGCTTTCCCTTACGTCGAATATGTTTATGCAGCCCACCCAAAGACCGGCTCGACGCGTCGTCGAGCGGCTCACTGGACTCGTCGGATGTGAACTCGCTTCCGATGGCTTCCTCCCCCCGCCCAACGGACGACACCGAAGTGTTGTCCCAACAGGTTCCAAGCCGGGGGGAGGTGGTCCTGGAGGCGCTGCAAGGCGACCTCCCGGACTCCAGGAGTAAAGGGGATGAAACCCCCCGGGGCTCCAAGTCCGGCTCTAGGTCGGACACCGCTCCGGAACCTTCAGAGGTTCCAGAGTCCGGCGGGGGACCTCCTTCCAAGAGGAGCAAGTCCGTCGTGCCAGTGGCCCCTGTCCAACCGGAGGCGCCGAACAATATGTTGGAGGCGCTCCAAGGCGCCTCCATCGACGAGGAGCACCGTGCTATTATGAGTGCGGTGGTCCAGAAGGTTCAGTCCGGCAAGAGCGGACTGACTGAAGCTTGTACTAGCCTTTTGACAGGCTTTGAGGTAAGTAAAGAACGTGCAAATAATAGTACCACATAGACAGTAGCCCCTGATGCTCTGTTTGGCGTTCGAGAAGAAAAGCCGAATAGAGGATCAAATAGAATTCGCAGGAGTCTAACAAAAATGAGTCAATATGCATATGCAGGCTTGCCTGCTTGTGTCCGCCGCACTGACTGCGGAAGTGGACACGCTGAAGCAGAACCTCGAGCGGTCCGAGGAAGAGCTCGAGCATGCCAAGAAGCAGCTCGAGGACAATGAAGGTAAGAAATACCTTGTTTGTAAATATATATAAAAAGGTGCAATTGCAAAGAATGACAGGATTATCGTGGCTATTTTAGGGGCCACGTCTGAAGTGGCGACCCTTAAGCAAGCGTTGGTCGAGGCCGAGAAGAGTGTGGCCTCGGAGCGCACCGAGCGGGAGAAGTATGAGGCCGAGGTTGGCAAGGTGCGGCAAGAGCTCTAGGCTCTCATGGAAAAACATGAGAGTTTGGAGCTTGACTCGAAGACGCAAGCATCCGAGCTCGCGGTGGCTATTGAAAATGCCAAATCTGCCAAGGCCGAATCCCAGAAGACCCTCTAGGAGTTGGATGAGGTGAAGAAGATAGCAACGAGTAAGGCATTCTTTATGCAAAGCAAACACATAAACGTGAGTTACTTGTTACTTACCCGAATCCAGAGCTCTCCAGGAGCGTTCGCAGATCTTCCCCGGAGTGTGTCCGATGCCGCCGCATTCTATCGAGTCGAGGAGGGCAGCTCGACGGAGAAGGTGTTCTAGTCTCAGTACGCTGAGGCCGGACACCCCATGCCCTTGAGCGACCAGCTGAAGCAACTGGTCGAGACCACAAGGCGGCCGAACAGGCCATGAAGGGCCTCATTGTTCGGCTGTGTCCTGGAGGGGATCTGCCTAGGAGCTACTTCGGGCTGGTGCGGCGGCTGGTGGAGGCCTGTCCAAGGCTTGAAGTCATCAAGCGCTCCGTCTGCATTGAGGGTGCCCATAGGGCCCTTGCCCGTGCTAAGGTGCACTCGGGCAAGCTGGATGCTGAGAAGCTTGTGAAGGACGGGCCACTGCCGGGGAAAGAGCATCGCAAGCCCGAGAATTACTATAAGGATGTTCTGAAGGGTGTCCGCCTTGTGGCGGATGAATGTTCTAGGGATGTAATTTTTGAGTGAAACTTGCCCGTTTTGTCCTGTGCGCTGAGAACTTGTTTATATGCGCTAAGCAATGCTGTTGGAATTTAAAATATTACCTTCTGTGCGGCTGTTTATCAATTCTGAGAGATGGCGAGTCGTCGGCTTCTGCCCCCGTGCCGCTAGTGCTGGGGTGTTCGGGGATAAACCTGAGCGCTCTTTTTCCCATGTTTAGGTCCTTCGAGGGAGGCGCTCAGCCCAACGAACAAGGCAATCAGACTATAATGCGTGAACACTCTCACTTAGCCATAGAATTCTATAATTTTAAATTTTGGCGAAGCCCCTGGTATTCGGAAGACTGAGTTCAGGGCGCTATCCACGCCTTGGCCGGACAGAGCCGGCTCCTCGCCCTAAGCGGCATAAGTCTTTAGGGACTCGAAAAAACCTCTCGAACAGCGACCAGCTCTCGCTTCATCATGACAGTCAGTTTTAGCTTTCTCCACTGAGGTGCTCGACCCAGCTCAACTGGGGCACAATCGCAGTGGTTCTCCTAGTGCTACCTTAGCCGATATAGCGGAACGTAAGGCACCAAAACATAGGAGCCGGGCAAACCCAACTATTGACCCAAGACATGATTCCGAGCCGATGCATATAATGCTATAAGTTCGGGGTGTCGCACTTGTTAAAGTGTTCGGACTTCTCACACCATATTGAGGGGTACTAAAGCCACTGGCGTATTTTGGCCGTACCAATGTGTACGGGTGCAACATGTTGTTAAGGAACATATATAAAAAAGGTAATGCAAAAATAGACGAAAGCTATGCATTGTTTATTAAAAAGGGGTGCGATCAAGGCAGAATGATACAAGTAATGCGATAAGTGGAATGTTGGACTAGTTAACATGTCTGCTCCAGGGGCAAGCTACGGAATAGTATGCGGAACAGGTATACTGCTCGTGATAGAGACCACCTGGGAGTTCCGTAATGCGGCGTGGCTTGTCTGCTTCCCTGGTTCTTACATCATTTGTGCGGCAATTGAACTGCCGAACAGGCCTTCCGAAGGATGAAGTCCTCAAAGTAAGAGAAAATTAAAAAATCGGCAGCCCCTGGTACGGTTTAAGCCGTGTTTTGGGCGTCCCGTGATGGTGCCCCTCCCCCTGTGCTCATGGTATCTCTAGAGCGTAGTTATGTACGCGAAGTACTGGCGTCCCCTTTTTGCGAGGGTTGAGATTGGGGCCGCATTGCTACGCCTGCTCGGATCGTGCCAGGCGGTCTTGTTGTAGGTTACTCCGGGCGCGCTTGACGGTGTCCGGTCGTTTAGTGGCCGGACTGGAGAACTGCCTGGAGAGGCTGTTTTGTACTTCCGCTGCAAGGGCCGCCGTGTGCTCCTCCGTTCGGAGGGAGTGTTCGGTGTTTCCATTGACCGTAATTACTCCTCGAGGGCCTGTCATCTTGAGCTTAAGGTATGCGTAATGCGGTACCGCATTGAACTTAGCGAATGCGGTTCGCCCGAGCAGTGCGTGATAACCACTGTGAAACGGGACTATCTCGAAGATTAACTCCTCGCTTCAGAAATTATCCGGAGATCCGAAGACCACTTCAAGTGTGACTGAGCCTATACAGTTGGCCTCTACACCTGGTATTACGCCTTTAAAGGTCGTTTTGGTGGGCTTAATCCTCGAGGGATCTATGCCCATTTTCCGCACTATATCCTGGTAAAGCAGGTTCAGGCTGCTGCCGCCGTCCATAAGGACTCTAGTGAGATGAAATCCGTCAATAATTGGGTCTAGAACCAATGTGGCGAATCCGCCATGACGGATGCTAGTGGGATGGTCCCTTCGATCAAAGGTGATCGGGCAAGAGGACCATGGGTTGAACTTTGGGGCGACTGGCTCTACCGTGTATACGTCCCTTAACATGCGCTTCTGTTCCCTTTTGGGGACGTGGGTTGTGTATATCATGTTCACCGTCCACACTTGTGGGGGAAAACCCTTCTGTCCACTGTTGTTCGGCGGCCGGGGCTCTTCATCGTCATCGCTATGCATCCCCTTGTCTTCATTTTCGGCGTTTAACTTGCCTGCCTGCTTGAACACCCAACAATCCCTGTTGGTGTGATTGGCAGGCTTTTCGGGGGTGCCATGTATCTGGCACGAGCAGTCGAGTATTCGGTCCAAACTGGACGGGCCCCTAGGATTCCTTTTGAATGGCTTTTTCCGCTGACCGGATTTAGAGCCTCTGAATCCGGCATTAACTGCCGTATCATCAGCATTGTCGCCGTTAATGCGGCGCTTCTGCTTGTTGCGACGCGACCTACCACTATTGTCCTTGGTGTCCGAATTACCAGGGTTCTTGGTCATATTGTTGCTACGAGCAAGCCAGCTGTCTTCTCCCGCGTAAAAGTGGGTCATGAGTGTCGTGAGTGCTGCCATAGATTTCGGCTTTTCCTGTCCAAGGTGTCAGGCCAGCCACTCGTCATGGATATTGTGCTTGAAGGCTGCTAGGGCCTCAACGTCCGGACAGTCGACTATTTGATTTTTCTTTGTTAGGAACCATGTCCAGAATTGCCTGGCCAATTCCTCTGGCTGCTGAATTACGTGGCTTAGGTCATTGGCGTCTGGGGGTCGCACATAAGTGCCCTGGAAATTGTCGAGGAATGCGGCTTCCAGGTCCTCCCAACAACTGATTGATCCTGTTGGCAAGCTGTTAAGCCAATGCCGAGCTGGTCCTTTAATCTTGAGTGGGAGGTATTTGATGGCGTGGAAATCATCACCGCGGGCCATGTGGATATGAAGGAGATAATCCTCGATCCATACCGCAGGATCTATTGTGCCATCATATGATTCGATGTTTACGGGTTTGAAACCCTCGGGGATTGGATGATCCATTATTTCATCTGTAAAGCAGAGTGAGTGTGCGGCGCCTCTGTACTGGGCTATATCGTGACGTAGCTCCAATGAGCCTTGTCTACTGTGTTCGGCCCCGCCGAATTTGTGGCCGTTATGACGGTTACCGTCTCGAGCTGTGGGGCGCCTTGTTTGCCTTGCCTTGTCCTCCAACATGTCTTGTAAGTCCGGCGCATATTCCCATGCCTTGGTACGGGGTGCGGCTTGAGTGGAGGGCCGAGAGGCCTCTCTGTCACGACCACGAGGTGGCCGGTCGGCCGCATCAAGTGCTTCCTCCTCTAATCGGGGTAGCAACCTGCGCTTTGGGTAGCTCTTGGAGGGGCGTTCGAGTTTATGCTCTTCGGCCGCAAGGACTTCAGTCCATCTGTCAACTAGCAAATCTTGATCAGCTCTAAGTTGTTGCTGTTTTTTCTTGAGGCTTCTTGCCGTGGCCATAAGCCTGCGTTGAAAACGCTTTTGCTCGACGGGATCCTCTGGCACGAAGAATTCGTCATCGTCGAGGCTTGCCTCGTCTTCGGAGGGAGGCATATAATTATCGTCGTTGACCTCTCTGTCTGCCGCTCTCTCATGAGGGCTGGTTTCTCCATCCTCCTGTGCTATATCTTGCTGGAGGGGGTTTTCTTCGGTGCTTTCCGGAGTATTATTATCTCCCGTGCTGGAATCACCTTGTTTGTTTTGGCGGGATTTTGAGCGGCGCCGCTGACACCGGTGCTTAGGCTGTTTCTTGGAGGGGTCATCCTCTGCTGTTCCATCGCCATCTCCCTCTTTTGGGGTGTCCACCATGTATATGTCATATGATGAGGTGGCTTTCCAGGGCCTAGTAGGTGCCGGTTCTTTATCATCTCCTTCATTGGCGTCCATATTGTCGATATCTTCGGAGTTGAAGTCGAGCATGTCGGTTAAGTCGTCGACATTGGCTACAAAGTGGTTGGTGGGTGAGCTTTGAATTTCTTCATCGTCCGTACCCCAACCTTGCTGACCGTAGTCCGGCCAGGGCTCTCCTGATAAAGAGAGAGACTTCAGTGACTTCAGGATATCGCCGAAAGGCGAGTGCTAAAAGATGTCTGCGGTAGTGAACTCCATGATCGGCGCCCAATCGGATTTGATCGGCAGGGGCGCGGAGGGTTCGGAGTCCGGAGAGGAGTCCGGCTCCTTGGAGTCACGAGTCTCGCAGAGTATGGGGCTGGTGCTTGGCTCAATCGCCGTTGGGGTTGCAGCCCCCGAGGTGGCGTCCAACCGCCCATCCTTGATCGGCGCAGTTGGCTCCGAATTAAGGGTCAGAGCCGATGCGGGTACGGCCTCCAGGGCACTATTCGGCGGTAGAGCTAGATCATGCTTGTCGTGACAATGCGGCACGCTCGGCAGTGGCTCAAATCCATCAAAGATCAAGTCTCCGCGGATGTCAGCCGTGTAGTTTAAACTTCCAAATCTAACCTGACGGCCAGGGGCGTAGCTTTCGATCTGCTCCAGACGGCCAAGCGAATTGGCCCGCAGTGCGAAGCCGCCGAAGACGAAGATCTATCCGGGGAGGAAGGTCTCACCCTGGACTGCATCGCTATCGATGACCGTAGGAGCCATCGAGCCTGACGGCAACGACACAGAGGAACTCTCAATGAAAGCACCAATGTCGGTGTCAAAACCGGCGGATCTCGGGTAGGGGGTCCCGATCTGTGCGTCTAGGCGGATGGTAACAGGAGACAAGGGACACGAAGTTTTACCCAGGTTCGGGCCCTCTCGATGGAGGTAAAACCCTACGTCCTGCTTGATTAATATTGATGATATGGGTAGTACAAGAGTAGATCTACCACGAGATCGAGGAGGCTAAACCCTAGAAGCTAGCCTATGGTATGATTGTTGATGTGTATGTTTTCCTACGGACTAAAACCCTCCGGTTTATATAGACACCGGATAGGGTTAGGGTTACATAGACTCGGTTACAATGGTAGGAGATCTGCATATCCGTATCGCCAAGCTTGCCTTCCACGCCAAGGAAAGTCCCTCCCGGACACGGGACAAAGTCTTCAATCTTATATCTTCATAGTCCAGGAGTCCGGCTGAAGGTATAGTCTGGCTATCCGAACACCCCCTAATCCAGGACTCCCTCAACGGGGAAGTCCTTGAACCAACGTAGGGGCGTGGTGGTGGGCGTATCAGGGGATCAGCGATGGCGGATCAGGCCCGCGGAGGACGACAGGGACACCTCGGCGGCCACCTCGCCGGCGTCGGGCAAAATGGCCGCGATAAACCTCTTTTTGGCCATTGGCTCCTCGAGCTCCCCGGCACACAGGCGGAGGTCGAGGATGGAGGCGTCGGCGACCTACCAATGGTTTCGAGGGTTGTGTGTGTCTGTGTGAGCAGAGGTTGTGTTTGAGGAAATACTGCGGCAACTGAAAATTTTACCAGGCGGGAGTAACAAGGCGGGGCTACTGAAAATTTGGATCAATGGCGAGCATATATTTTTGATATTGCGAGGGATGCAGAGGTGGAGTAAAATGCCGGGGCTACTGAAAATTTGAATCAAGGGAGTGAAGCAGAGCAGGAGTAACAGACATCGCACACGTTCCACACATACTAATCGTGTGTTATCAAACATTAAAACCTTCTAGGTGGTAGATATTTTTGATATTGCGAGGGATGTAGAGGCGGGAGTTTTTGGGCAGCGAGCTAGTGTGCTTGACACACCGGCTGTGGACTGTAGCCGATGCACCTTCTCGTGTAAGCCATAGGCGTACTATACACCGACGGTGCTCCAAGATATTTTGTACTACATCTCACATGGTTGGTGATCATAAACTGTGTGGGGTCTACTTGATTTGAATTACAAAATGGGGTCACAGTGGCAATGGACGCTGTTTGAATTGCTAGACCTTTTATCTGCAGTGAACATGCAACTATATGTGTGTTGTAAAAGAATTGGAATTATTCAGGGTTTGTTTGGACATTTTATACATTAAACTGGTTTTCTAGCCATTTCAGGTTCACAATTAAAAATTAAACTACATGCACATAGTCCGGTGCATACAAATTGGTTGAAAAATCAAATCTATGTCCTTCAGTGCATGCTTAGGTCCCATGCAAGAAATGGGAATGAATTTTTCGGGGTTCGTTTGGCCTTTTTTATACATTAACTAGGTTTTCTAGGCATCTTATGTGCATAATTCAAATTTGAACAATAAGCACATGCTCCAATGCACTAAAGTTGGTTGAAAAATCACAAGTGTGTCCTTGGGTGAATTTCTAGGTCCCATGCAAGAGATGGGAATGAATTTCAAACACCAGGGCACGATTGATTGTCAGCAACACGTTGAGATACCTGGTTTTTAAATTCTAGTAAATCCAAAACTCGTCTAAAATTCATGAAACTTGGCATGCTACCATGGAGCGGCATCAACATGCCGTGGTGAAAATTTTGTCCCATTTGGGGAAGGTTTGGGTATAAGCTTCTCATAAACCAGAGCTTCTCACAACAAGGATGATGGTATCGATAGGGAACATACCACCTTTGGGGACGGGACGATATCCGTTGCCTCTTATTGCTTTCAAAAATTTCTAGTGTCAACATAGAACAACAAGAGTGTTGTGTTTAATCTTGGAATTTTTCAGGGTTTGTTTGGCCTTTTTTATACATTAACTGGGTTTTCTAGGCATTTTATGTGCATAATTCAAATTTGAAAAACAAGCACATGCTCCAAAGCACCAAAGTTGGTTGAAAAATCACATGTGTGTCATTGGGTGAATTTCTAGGTCCCATGCAAGAGATGGGAATGAATTTCAAACACTAGGGCACTGTTGATTGCCGGCAAAATGTTGAGATACCTGGTTTTTAAATTCTAGTAAATCCAAAACTCGTCTGAAATTCATGAAACTTGGCATGCTATCATGGAGCGGCATCAACATGCCGTGGTGAAAATGTTGTCCCATTTGGGGCAGGTTTGGGTATAAACTTCTCACAAACCAGAGCTTCTCACAACAAGCATGATGGTTTTGATAGGAAATGTACCACCTTTGGGGACGGGACGATATCCGTTGCCTCTTATTGCTTTCAAAAAATTTCTAGTGTCAACATAGAACAACAGGAGTGTTGTGTTTAATCTTGGAATTTTTCGGGGTTCGTTTGGCCTTTTTTATACATTAACTGGGTTTTCTAGGCATTTTATGTGCATAATTCAAATTTGAACTACAAGCACATGCTCCAATGCACCAAAGTTGGTTGAAAAATCACATGTGCGTCCTTGGGTGAATTTCTAGGTCCCATGCAATAGATGGGAATGAAACTCAAACACCATGGCACTATTGATTGCCGGCAAAATGTTGAGATGCCTGGTTTTAAATTCTAGTAAATCCAAAACTCATCTGAAATTCATGAAACTTGGCATGCTATCATGGAGCGGCATCAACATGCCGTGGTAAAAAATTTGTCCCATTTGCGGCAGGTTCGGGTATAAGCTTCTCACAAACCAGAGCTTCTCACAACAAGCATGATGGTTTCGATAGGGAACGTACCACCTTTGGGGACGGGACGATATCCGTTGCCTCTTATTGCTTTCAAAAAATCTCTAGTGTCAACATAGAACAACAAGAGTGTTGTGTTTAATCTTGGAATTTTTCGGGGTTCGTTTGGTCTTTTTTATAAATTAACTAGGGTTTCTAGGCATTTTATGTGCATAATTCAAATTTGAACCACAAGCACATGCTACAATGCACTAAAGTTGGTTGAAAAATCACATGTGTGTCCTTGGGTGAATTTCTAGGTCCCATGCAAAAGATGGGAATGAAATTCAAACACCAGGGCACTGTTGATTGCCGGCAAAACGTTGAGATGCCTGGTTTTTAAATTCTAGTAAATCCAAAACTCGTCTGAAACTCATCAAACTTGGCATGCTATCATGGAGCGGCATCAACATGCCGTGCTAAAAAAATTGTCGCATTTGGGGCAGGTTCGGGTATAAGCTTCTCATAAACCAGAGCTTCTCACAACAAGCATGATGGTTTCGATAGGGAACGTCCCACCGTTGGGGACGAAATGAAATTCATTGCCTCTTATTGCTTTTAAAATTTTTCTAGTGTAAACATAGAACAAGAGGAGTGTTGTGTCTATTTTTGTGATTTTTCGGGGTTTGTTTGTACATTTTTAGGCATTAACTGTGTTTATAGGCATTTTATGTGCATAATTCAAATTTGAACTACAAGCACATGCTCCAATGCACTAAGGTTGGTTGAAAATCTAACATGTGTCCTTGGGTGAATTTCTAGGTCCCATGCAAGAGATGGGAATGAAATTCAAACACAAGGGCACTGTTGATTGCCGAAAAAACATTGAGATGCCTGGTTTTTAAATTCTAGTAAATCCAAAACTTGATTGAAATTCATGAAACTTGGCATGCTATCATGGAGCGGCATCAACATGCCGTGTTAAAAAATTTGTCCCATTTGGGGCTGGTTCGGGTATATGCTTCTCACAAACCAGAGCTTCTCACAGCAAGCATGATGGTTTCGGTAGGGAATGTCCCACCTTTGGGGACAAAACGATACCCATTGCCTCTTATTGCTTTCCAAAATTTTCTCGTGTCAACATAGAACTACAAGAGTGTTGTGTCAATTTTTGGGATTTTTTGGGGTTCGTTTGGACATTTTTATGCATTAACTGAGTTTTCAATGCATTTATGTGCATAATTCAAATTTGAACTACATGCACATGCTCCAGTGCATATAAATTGGTTGAAAAATCAAATTTGTGTCCTTGGGTACATGCTTAGGTCCCATGCAAGAAATGGGAATGAATTTCAAACACCAGGGCACCGTTGATTGCCGGCAAAACATTGAGATGCCTGGTTTTTAAATTCTAGTAAATTCAAAACTCGTCTGAAATTCATGAAACTTGGCATGCTATCATGGAATGGCACCTGACATGCTGTGGCATTTTCCGTGTCCATTTTGGGAGAAGGCGCACTCGAATAATGACAGCCAACAATGGCATTTTGAAAAAATAGCTGCCACTTTAATATCTCAAACGTTTCTATAATTCAAACCGTGTGCGTTCTGTTAACCATTCACGTGACGCCACGTGTCTTTGTTTTAATGGTTGTAGGAGGTGCCGTGTGGACAGCTGATTCACCTTGACTAAATGGGAGGCGTGTGAGCGCATTCCAGTGCGCAGGCTGACCAGGAGGCATGCAAGCTGTCCTCCAATGCGCAGGCTCATCGGGAAGCGTGTGAGCTGTACGCTGCACAGGCTCACTGGGAAAGGGGGCCCTTTGACTTCCATGGCCGCCCGCCTTTTGATGACCCACAAGTATATGGGATCTATCATTGTCCTTTTGATAAGTAAGAGTGTCGAACCCAAGGAGGAGCAGAAGGAAATGATAAGCAGTTTTCAGTAAGGTATTCTCTACAAGCACTGAAATTATCGGTAACAGATAGTTTTGTGATAAGGTAATTTGTAACAGGTAACAAGTAATAAAAGTAAATAAGTTGCAGCAAGATGGCCCAATCCTTTTTGTAGCAAAGGACAAGCCTGGACAAACTCTTATATAATGAAAAACGCTTCCGAGGACACATGGGAATTATCGTCAAGCTAGTTTTCATCACGTTCATATGATTCGCGTTCGGTACTTTGGTAATTTGATATGTGGGTGGACCGGTGCTTGGGTACTGCCCTTCCTTGTACAAGCATCCCACTTATGATTAATCCCTCTTGCAAGCATCCTCAACTACAAAAGAAGTATTAAGGTAAACCTAACCATAGCATGAAACATATGGATCCAAATCAGCCCCTTACGAAGCAACTCATAAACTAGGGTTTAAGCTTTTGTCACTCTAGCAACCCATCATCTACTTATTACTTCCCAATGCCTTCCCCTAGGCCCAAAAAATGGTGAAGTGTCATGTAGTCGACGTTCACATGACACCACTAGAGGAGAGACAACATACATCTCATCAAAATATCAAACTAATACCAAATTCACATGACTACTTATAGCAATACTTCTCCCATGTCCTCAGGAACAAACGTAACTACTTACAAATCATATTCATGTTCATAATCATAGGGGTATTAATATGCATAAAGGATCTGAACATATGATCTTCCACCAAATAAACCAACTAGCATCAACTACCAGGAGTAATCAACACTACTAGTAACCCACAGGTACCAATCTGAGGTTTTGAGACAAAGATTGGATACAAGAGATGAACTAGTGCTTGAAATGAGATGGTGCTGGTGAAGATGTTGATGGAGATTGACCCCCTCCCGTTGAGAGGATCGATGGTGATGACGATGGTGATGATTTCCCACTCCCGGAGGGATGTTTTCCCGGCAGAACAACTCCGCCGGAGCCCTAGATTGGTTCCGCCTCGTGGCGGCGGAGTTTGATCCCGTGAGCTTGCTTATGATTTTTTCCACACGAAAGACCTCATATACAAGAAGATGGGCACCAGAGGGCTGCCAGGGGGCCCACGAGGCAGGGGGCGCACCCAGGGGGTAGGGCGTGTCCCCACCCTCGTGGATGGTGGGTGGCCCCCCTCGGTACTTCCTTCGCCCAATATTGTTTATATATTCTGAAACGTGCTCCCGTGAAGTTTCAGGACTTTTGAAGTTGTGCAGAATAGGTCTCTAATATTTGCTCCTTTTCCAGCCCAGAATTCTAGCTGCTGACATTCTCCCTCTTCATGTAAACCTTGTAAAATAAGAGAGAATAGGCATAAGTATTGTGACTTAATGTGTAATAACAACCCATAATGCAATAAATATCGATATAAAAGCATGATGCAAAATGGACGTATCAACTCCCCCAAGCTTAGACCTCGCTTGTCCTCAAGCGGAAGCCAAAATCGAAAAATATGTCCACATGTTTAGAGATAGAGGAGTCGATAAAATAGAATACGGACATGAGGGCATCATGATCATTCTTATAACAACAACATATATATATTGTCATATGATTTCTTATGCTAAATTAACAATTCATTCACAATTTCAAGTATGAATCAGAAACTTCATTGAAAACTAACAAACTATAATCTCAGTCATTGAAGCAATTGCAATTTATCATAACATTAGAAAGAGTCAATATAAGAGCTTTTCAGCAAGTCCACATAGTGAACTATCATTTAGTCTTTCACAATTGCTAACACTCACGCAATATTTATGGGTATGAAGTTTTAGTCGGACACAGAGAAAGATAGGGGCTGATAGTTTTGCCTCCCAACCTTTTACCTCAAGGGTAATGTCAACAATAATAGTTCATGAAAAATCACATCCAATTAGCTATATATATCAGGATCTTTCCAACACATTGTGCTTGCCAAAGGATAAAATGTGGAAAGGAAAGGTGAAGATCACCATGACTCTTGTATGAAGTATAAGACAAGAATAAAAGATAAGCCCTTTGCAGATGGAAGCAGAGGTTGTCATGTGCTTTTATGGTTGGATGCACAAAATCTTAATGCGAAAGAACACCACTTTATATTGCCACTTGTGATATGGAACTTTATTATGCAGTTCGTCGCTTTTATTTCTTCCACATCACAAGATTGTATAAAGCTTATTTTCTCCACACTAATAAATCATACATATTTAGAGGGTAATTTTTATTGCTTGAAACAATGACAACTTACTTGAAGGATCTTACTCAATCCATAGGTAGATATGGTGGACTCTCATGGCAAAACTGGGTTTAAGGATATTTGGAAGCACAAGTAGTATCTCTACTTGGTGCAAAGAATTTGGCTAGCATGAGAGGGAAAGGCAAGCTCAACATGTTGGATGATCCATGACAATATAATTTATTTCGGATGTAAGAAAACATAACCCATTACGTTGTCTTCCTTGTCCAACATCTACTTTTTAGCATGTCATATTTTAATGAGTGCTCACAATCTTAAAAGATATCCAAGATAGTATATTTATATGTGAAAACCTCTCTTTCTTTATTACTTCCTATTAATTGCAACGATGACCAAAACTATGCTTGTCAACTCTCAACAATTTTTATTCATCATACTATTTATATGTGAAGTCATTACTCTCCATAAGATCCATATGATTTCTTTATTTCTTTTTATTCTTTCTCTTTTATTTTTATTCCCTCAAGATCATAGCAAGATAATCAAGCCCTTGACTCAACACTAATCTTTATTATATATAGCTCACAGACTCGATTACATAGAAGGATCATAAAGCAAAAACTCAAAACTAGATCATACTAAAACTTTATTCTACTAGATCAAGATATTACCAAAAGGATCGAACTAAGAAAAACGGTAAAGATAAAAGTGTGATGGTGATACGATACCGGGGCGCTCCCCCAAGCTTGGCAGTTGCCAAGGGGAGTGCCCATACCTGATACTCAGTTATTCTTTGTTGGTGAAGAAGATATTGGTGATGATGACAATTGTGCCTTCAGCTTTTTCATATTGTAATTGAGAAGAGCGATATCCTCCTTTAAATCAACGACCTCCGATTCTAGCTTCAAGATCTTGTCACATAAATCTCCTTTGCTTTTCTGCCGAAAACGAGAAGGAATAGATCGGTTGTTAGACAGTTTAGCCCTCTTGGGGAGACTAGACTTCTTGAACTTCACGTGCATATCCCCAGGTTGAGGTAGAGGGACATCCTCCTCCTCTGAACTTGAATCATTGATCATCCTCAAGTGAGCATCCTCCTCATCATCCATAGTTCGACCACAAGGAGATAGGTCCCCATAGGTCTTTGGGTCAGCAATGAGATGTGAGACGTAGCTCTCTCCGTCGGAGTCTTGAGAAGACATCTTGATCTAATCTGCAACAACACAGCTCGAAACAAAAACAGAGGATCTTTGCATGGTACGGTGGTCAAAACCTTCGGGAGATTATATAATGAATTTTTACCGACCAAAAGAAGTATCATGCAAGAAAATAGAGTCCGGAGAGCACACGAGGTGCCCACAAGGCAGGGGGTGCGCTCAGGGGGTAGGGCGCGCCCTCCACCCTCGTGGACGCCTCGTGTCCTTCCTGGACTACTTCTTATTTTCCTATTTTCTTAAATATTCCAAAACAGAGAAAATTTGCTATTAGAACTGTTTTGGACTCGGTTTACTTACCGTACCATATACCTCTTCCTTTTCGGAGTCTGAAACGTTCTGGAAAGTGTCCCTTATTGATAGAGGCAAAGGTCCCGATCTTTCAATGAGATGATAACTATCGATTTGGTGGAGACGACTTTGACGATCCGACTACAAACGTGCACGACGTTGTGCCTTAGCAATCGCTAAACCAATCTCCTGAGGTTACTGACGATGCCGGAAGCACGGTCAGGCTAACCACGAAGGTCTATTCCTGCAAGCAATTGAAGAGCAAGCAATAATATGATAAAGCAATCTGAATTTTGCAAATATATATGAAGTATTGATAATGGTGGGGATCCGTAAACGGTCTTGGTCTGGTCGTTGGACACAAACGAAGTACACGAAGTTGCAATGACTAACTTTTAACTAAACAAATCCCAAGTAAAAAGCTACTATATGGATCTACTTATATAGGAGCAAGGGGTGGTGGCTAAGGAGGTGGAAGGACGTCCTAAGGCGGCCTAAACCTAACCCTATGTCGTACAAGGCTCATGGGCCCAAGTGGAGGTGATGCAACACCTTTGGACTTCTTGTTTGACTCGGATTCTGCTGCAGCGTCAGATTGTTTCGTTGATATCTCAATGCTTCGGACGAATTTGAAGGTGAATCCAATTTGGTTGGAAAGATCTCGAAATCTACTTTCCAACAAAAAAAGAATCACCCAATTCGGAGTCTGTATGAAAAAGTTGTTGGCGTTTTGAGTCAGGTATGTCTGTGCAGTCCGAATCTGAATCCAGAACGTGAGAGACTTGGACTCTATCTTCTCTTGGCCCAAAAGTGACGTGAGAGAACTTTTGAACAGAACCTAAATTTCTCCTTTTCCTTTATCTTCATATGTGGATTGTACAAATGTCCCATACACCTGCAATTAGACAAAACACAAAAGTGTGTCAAGTATTTTTGTTCTAGATAACATAAATAGATTATTGAATAGTTTGCACTAGAAATCATCTGACAAATATGCATGTATGCAATATTTTTGGTCGTATCCAAGGTATTCATGTCCTCATCATCCTCCCCTTCTTGAAAACAAAGCCTTCCTCGACGTTGCTTAATCTGAAATGTGGCTAACAAAAGAGACAATGTGTACATGTTGTATATGTATATGTCATCCATTTTTACTTCCCTTGGTTTTTGCACAAACGACACATGTATACATGAGTAATTTTCATAGTTCATAAAGTCTGAAGCCGAAATATTATCACAAGAAGTATAAGGCATGAAAATATTGCAACTCCGTTTGCACATATAAGTGAAGCTCTTATTCATATAAAAGGATTGACAATATTCATCATTAAACCATCACAACATTGGTGAATAAACCTTACTTGCATCAAATTTACATGCTAAAACATGCTTAAATAAGCAAACATACAATAAGTCATTTGACACAGAATCATCACCAAGATTAGAGGTCATATCAAAATGATTAAACATTGGTTCTTCTGCATCAACAGTTAATTCAATGGGTGCACTAAAAATTGTTGGTATTGTAGTTGTTTGATCACATGACACATTCATGACAGTAACAAGATTCTCTAAAATAGGTGGTGTGCTCAAATAAAGAGGTAACTCAACACATGATGCATTCAAGTTAACTAGGCATGCATCATTCTCATGTGAAGTTATATATCATCAATACCTTTACTGTTACCTCGTCGAAAAGACGTAGCTAATGTAGGTACGGATGTTGACAATGTACCATACTCTTGAGATGATGTCGCGCTCACAATCTGAGGTGGGACTTCTCTAGTAGGTGCAACAGTGGAGGAACCAACCAGCGATGGTGAGCATGAACTAGAATAGTAGTTGTTGTTGCCACCCAATGCATCCTCCTGTATCTGTCTCTCAAAGGTACAAGCGCAAACATACATACCAGTAATGCAACGAGGAATATACTGAAATCTTGCATGGATATCATGGTTCAAACCACCAAAAAATCTATTCATTGTATCATCCTCAGATTCTTCTATGTCACAATGATGCATATAAGATTTGAACTCTTGGTAGTAAGCATGAACAGTGTTACTGTCTTGTTTTAATTGTTCCAATTTGCGAAGCAATTCACGATGATAGTAAGGAGGAAAAAATGTTGTCTCATTATAGCTTTCAAAACTTTCCAAGTTGTGGGTTGGTTATCAATGTTTTCCTTACAATGTACACTCCACCAAACAAAAGCAAAACCAGTAAATGCTCTAGTGGTAGCTTGTACTCTCTCAAGTTCAGAAAAATCATGGTGAGTAAAAACTTGTTCTACTTCAAGCTCCCAAGGTAGATAAATAGTAGGATAAAATCTACCCTCAAATGATGGTAAAGAGATAACCTGACCATATGCTTGTGTGTGTTGTCCCACCACTTGGGATGTCCGTCGTCCAAGAACTTCTATCTTTGGATCCTATCATGATTAGTAGAAACAAGAAACAAAATTCAAGAATAATGTTCCTATGAACTACTAGAGTGTGGTGGTAAAGCGCTCAGAGTAAAGCAAATATCAATATCTTACAAGTTCTTACCAAGCAGCAGGTGGTGACAGGCAACCAGCGGTGTCAAATAACTCTGAAGATTGCGTAAAGCGATTGCCAAGGGAACACATGTATACACGGTGTAGAAATATGTGAATCTTGGAAGGCTTAAATATATGGTAGAAAAAGATTAGCAATATTCAATTCAGAGATGCAATGTTGAATAAACGCTCAACGACATTACTGTGCTGGTCCTAGGTTAGACCGGACTAGAGACGCGAGCCTAGAACACTAATGAGGTCACACCGTAGCACAACTAGCATCAATAAAGGATATGAAGTAGCTCTGGACAACAACATATAAGTGAAGATCACAATAGCCGTAAAGATAATGATGTGAAACAACAGCCAAGCAGGATATATCAACAACTTTCTCTCCAACTTTCCTCTGAAAAAGTTTGTGCCAATTTTTTGATAATTTTCTCAAGAATGGTATTGACTCAAGCTTTCAAACACAAAAGGAATCACTCAATTATGAGTTGATATGAGGAGTCAAAAAATTCTAAAATTGGCCTGAAAAAGTGGAATAAGCTGTGTTCGTGAACTTCGGAGGGCAAAAAGACCTATTTAGAAGCCAATTTTAAGGTATCAAATATCGAACTAGCTTCTGCAACTATTTAGATTCGGTTTGTCTGTAACGCCCCGAGACCGATGTGCCAGGTGTCTTCCAGTTATTCGTTGTTGTTGCCGTGTCATTCGATTGCGTGTTGCATCTTGCCATGTCATCATGTGCATTGCATCACCATGTTTTAAAAAAAATCATCCGTTCGGGTTCCCCCGTTCTTTCCGTTGTCCGTTCTGAGTCCAGACACACTTGCACCCGCCCGCGGCACGTCCAGAATAGTATTTTATAAGTGGTCGGGAAATGTTCTCGGAATGGGATGAAAGTTGGCGTGTGATGTTGTTTTGTTGTAGGTAGACCGCCTGCCAAGTTTCATCGCATTCGGAGCTCGTTTGATAGCCCAACCGTTAAACTATAGCGGCATTATAGCCAGTCTATCGTCGGACGTTTTCGGTCTACGGAAACCGTGCTGGGCTGCATCTCTCCCCTCTTCTCTCAGACCAACCCGCTCTTCACAATCCGCCAGATCCAACCTAACCTCTCTCGTCAGCCCGTGGTCCTCCTCGCGCGCGCGTCCGAAAGTTGTCCCGGACCCAACCCGGGCTGTCGCTACCGTTGTGTCCGGAACATCCCCAAACATCTACAAAGCATCACCGTTTTCTTATTTGGACTCCCTAACTGTATTATTCACGATCGTCTGATTGCGATCGGAGGGTTCTAATAGCCCCTAACCAAAAATCCAGTGCTTTATATATAGACCTAGGCAGCAACCCTAAAATCTAGGGGGTTTGTCCCATCGCCGCCGCCACTCCACCAAATCCCTCTCGGGATCCATCCCTCCCAATCCAAACCTCCAGCCAACCGAAGCCACAGCCTTCTCCTCCTCGGATCCGCCGCCGCCACACTCAATCCCACATCGGAATCCTCCCGGATCCCCTTCTCCCTCCGCCGACAAGCATCACCAGCAGGAGCACGCCAGCGCCATGGAGGCCTCCCGATGGACCCCGACCTCATCCTCGCCGTCGCCGGTGCCCCGTCCTGGTCTCCTGGTGCCATCCCATGCCCGGGCCCGTCTTCGCTGCCTCCTTTGTCGCATCGCCAGCCTCGCTCGCGCCCGGGTCCAGGAGCCGCGCGTCAAGTTCGCCGCCACCAAGGACCTCGTGCCCGAGGGCCTCACCGACCACCATCGCCTCCGGTTGACTCGTCGGAGCAGCATCAGCATGCCAAGCCTACCTTCCTCCGCGTCCTCGCCCGCGAGTGCCGCCATCTCGAGCCTCCTCTACTTTGTGCCTCCCCGAGCGGTAGGGGCTCGTCCCCGAGCTCGACCTCGCCCCTGCTTCGACCTCCACGGCCATCTCGTCGGGCCTCCTCTTTTCTCCTCGTGCGCGAGCTGCACCGCGCTGAGCCACCCCGGCGTCCTGCTCTGGACCTCGACCTCGTCGAGCTCCCTCGCCTTCACTTCGTCGTCGCGCAACCTTGCCTCCTCTCAGCAGCAGCAGGAGCAGCCATGGATAGCCGTCGTCTTCCCCCGCCTCGCCTGTGACGTCCTCTGCACCGGGCAGCCTCCAACACACATCGCCCGAGCCACGGCGAGCCCGCAAGGCACCAGCCTCTCTCCGGCGACCGCTTCACCAGGAACCCCGCGCCTGCAGCCTCCGTCCCCTGCCATCGACGCCGTCTTCTTTAGGCTGTTGCGCCCCTGCGTCGCCTGAAGCTGCCGTCCAAGCCCGTTCCCGGCCAGAGCCATCGTCCGAGAGACCAGCGGCCCTGCCAGACCTACCTCGCCGGAGCCCTCGCTGGTCTTCGCGCCATTGCCAGCCTCCCCTGCTCCTGCATCGAGCAGGAGAAGAGCGCACACAAATAGCGCTGCCGCTCTCAACCTCGCGCTCGCCCGCTCGTTCCGCGTTGACCGCGGCCACACCACGCTTGGGCCACCTCTGCTCCGGCCCAGCGGCCTCCCCTTCAACTCCCGGGCCGAAGCCCATGGGTGAGGCCACCCCAAGCGCCCCCTCCTTTTTTTTCTTACTGCTGGGCCAGTTCAGTTTCGGCCCAGTGGATGTTTTTTTTGGTTTTGCGAATTTAGCTAATTTCCAGGGATTTGCAGATTTACAGAAAACCCCTTAGCCTTCATGCATTTAATATCTCAAAAACGGTGCATCATATGTAAAAACTTTAAATATGAAACTTGCTTAGAATTTCATTTAGTTTAATAATTTGCCACTTTCATCTATGTTTGAAATGCTTAAAATGATGTTTGGTTAAATTTACTCCTATGCCATGTTAAAATGCTTTAATTCATAACTAAATAACCGTAGCTCGGTTTCAAATAAATTATATATGTAAATGGGGTAGAAAAATGCCTAGTTTAACATGATGGCTTTACTTTGCATGTTTAATAACTCTTAAATTGTGTTTAGGGAAGAACAGTACCAAATCCATAATATGCACATGGGGATTTTTCCAGAATTGTTGTTTGTTGTTCCGGCCTCATTTAAACTTGACTAGATAGGTAGTTTTCTTTGCTTCACCCTCTTGCCATGTTTAACAACATTTAATATTGTTGAGCACATAACCGAGAGAGAACTAAATAAGTCATGTGGTGTTTCGTCAATATGCAACTCGTTGCATGTTGAGCTCCACTTAATTTGTAGTGTTGTTTGTTGCACTTTGCCATGCCATGCTTCATTAAACCGGACATGCATCATACTTGGTTGTGCATCATGCCATGTTTATATGATGGTTGTTTACCATGTTGTTTGCTTCTTTCCGGTGTGCTTCTTCGGGTTAGTTCCGACAACGTCGCGTTTGTGAGGATTCGTTTGACTACGTCCGCTTGTCTTCTTCATGGACTCGTTCTTCTTCCTTGCGGGATCTCAGGCAAGATGATCATACCCTCAAAATAACTTCTATCTTTGCTTGCTAGTTGCTCGCTCTTTTGCTATGCCTATGTTGCGATACCTACCACTTGCTTATCATGCCTCCCATATTGTTGAGCCAAGTCTCTAACCCACCTTGTCCTTGCAAAACGTTGTTTGGCTATGTTACCGCTTTGCTCAGCCCCTCTTATAGCGTTGTTAGTTGTAGGTGAAGATTGAGGTTTGTTCTTGTTGGAACATGGAGATGTTGTTCCTCGTTGGAACATGTTTACTTGTTGGGATATCACAATATCTCTTATCTAATTAATGCATGTATATACTTGGTAAAGGGTGGAAGGCTCGGCCTTATGACTGGTGCTTTGTTCCACTCTTGCCGCCCTAGTTTCCGTCATATCGGTGTTATGTTCCCGGATTTTGTGTTCCTTACGCGGTTGGGTAATAATGGGAACCCCTTGACAGTTCGCCTTGAATAAAACTCTTCCAGCAATGGCCAACATTGGTTTTACCATTCGCCACCTAGCCTTTTCTTTTCCCTTGGGAGTCGCGCTCCTGAGGGTCATCATTATTTTACCCCCCGGGCCAGTGCTCCTCTGAGTGTTGGTCCAAACTAGAGTCCTGTGCAGCACCCCCTCGGGGAAACTCGAGGTTTGGTTTTAGTTGTATGGAGAGCTCATCTGAGTGTGCCCTGAGAACGAGATATGTGCAGCTCCTATCGGGATTCCGAGTCTGATCGGGTCTTCCCGCTAGAAGGAATATCCTTCTTTGACCGCGAGAGCTTGTGATGGGCTAAGTTGGGACACCCCTGTAGGGATTTGAACTTTCAAAAGCCGTGCCCGCGGTTATGGGCAGATGGGAATTTGTTAACGTTCGGTTGTAGAAAACCTGAAGTTGACCTTAATTAAAATACATCAACCGCATGTGTAACCGTGATGGTCTCTTCTCGGCGGAGTCCGGGAAGTGAACACGGTGTTGGAGTTATGCTTGACGTAGCTTGTTCTAGGATCACTCTTGATCATAGTTTCTCGATCGTGCTTTGCCTTCTCTTCTCGCTCTCATTTGCGTTTGTTAGCTACCATATATGCTAGTCGCTTGCTGCACCTCCACCTCATACCTTTACCTTACCCATAAGCTTAAATAGTCTTGATCACGAGGTGTGAGATTGCTGAGTCCCCGTGACTCACAAATACTTCCAAAACCAGCTTGCAGGTGCTGATGAGTCCTTGCAGATAACGCAACCAAGCTCAAGGAGGAGCTCGATGAAGATCTTGTCCTTTGTGTTGTTTCGTTCTAGTTGATCAGTAGTGGAGCCCAGTTGGGGTCGATCGGGGACCTTGTCGCATTTGGGGTTCTTCTTTTATTTTGGTTCCGTAGTCGGACCTTGTTTGTATTTGGATGTTGTAATGCTTTATTCATGTAATTGTGTGAAGTGGCGATTGTAAGCCAACTATGTATCTCTTTCCCTTATGTATTACATGGGTTGTGTGAAGATTACCTCACTTGCGACATTGCTTTCAATGAGGTTATGCCTCTAAGTCGGGCTTCGACATGTGGGAGATATAGCCGCATTGAGGGTGTTACAAGTTGGTAATCAGAGCCTTCCCCGACCTTAGGAGCCCCCCTGCTTGATCGAATTAGCTGACGAGTTGAGTCTAGAAAAAAAATGTTTTGAGTCATTTAGGAATTATATATTGGAGAGTTTAGGAATTCTTTTTACTCCCCAGTCCCTTCATCGTTCTGGTAAGGCATCCTGACGTAGAGTTTTGACTCTTCTCTTCTCAAATTTCACTAAAAAAATTAGGATCACGCGGGTATATTGGAATCATTCCGATGGTTTTGTGACGAGAACATTGTTCTTGGTGCCTCCTGACATTTAGGGGTTGTGGCAGTGTCCCGGGGAGTTGAGCTCCAAGGTGTTGTCATCACAATTTTATCGTTGCAATTCTGGAATACCTGAGTTTAGTTTTGCCGACATCGAAAATCTCTTTTATGCAGTTGTTGGTGAGATAACCTCGATGCCACCCAGTACTGGGGCGGGAGTTTGGGAGTATTGCCATAACTTGTATAACGGATGCTTTTCGAAGGTTGAGGTAGATGATTTCCGAAGGTTTCTTGGTTATGTGTTGAAGGATGGATACAGCTGGATGTAGGATTTGCTAGTTTTGGGTGAGATATTATGCTTCCCCTGTATCCCCAACACCTGATTGCATAACCGGAAAATTTCTGGAGTTTATAAGTGGGAATTCAAGTAGCTCTTAGGATATCTTTCCGACAGATGTATGATATGAAATTGGGGTTCGACGTCTTGGTCCACCTATTCACGCTTGGTTTTACAGTGGTCTCATTGTGTCTTAAAGAGTCCTTGGCTATGCCGACTCGGGGACGCTTCGTATGTCATGTGCACTGCCTTGTACATGATGGTGCTGTACAATCGAGCCCGTGTAGGCCCCACCACGAAAACTTTAGACGAAATCTCTATCATATGTTTGTTCCGGCTTATTCTGCAAGCCAATCCTTTGTTTTGTTTTTTCAGTTGTGGTATTCAAGTTGCTTCAATGTCAAGTGTTGATTCCATACCTTTTCTAAGCGTTGTTCTTATATTTCTATGTCAATACTAATCCTTCTCGATCATCGAGTTGGTCATGTCAATCCATTTCAACCGGTGTGTTTCTCTTCAAGTGGATCCGGTCATTTCAACATGAGCAAGATCAATTCTCAGTTCTTCTCAACGGTGTTGTCTTCATCCATTCCAAGTTGACCATGTTTTCCCACCCTCCCACCCTTTTTCTTCAAGGACTAAGTTTTCTTAATCAGCTATCCATCTTATTCATGTGAAGCCTCTTCTTTCTTTTCAATCAATGTTCTTACCCGGTGATGCTCATGAAGATTTTAACGGAGTTTCTAGTTCACCATTATTCATTCTTTTTTCTTCTCCGGTGGATCCAATTCAAACTTTGTTGATCATATTCTTTCCTCGTTTCAAATACTTTCTCTTGCCGGTGCTCCTCATATTCATCCACTTCTTGCTATTCAATTGTCCCGGAGTGCTCAAGATATCTCGGAGATTCGTGTTTCCACTCTGCATTCGTTCAAACTCTTTCAAGGATGTTATCTCCTTCAAGTCATTTAATTCAACCGGTGCAAACTCTCCTTCAAATCGTTCAACGGTGTATCTTTTGAGTGGGCCCTAACCCACAGGTCTTTTTCCAGGATCTTACCCGACTCTTCTTATTTTCCAGAGTTATCCTAAATTCTTTTTGAAGTTTGACGTAAGAATGAGTTATCATCAGTCAAATGTCTTTCTCCAAGATCTTTCAAATTCTTTTCACCGTTGACTCAACCTTTCCATTTTTCATTCCGGAGTATCTTAACAATTTGGTGGTGTTCCTCATCGTCATTCTCAGATTTTGAAGACCGAAGAAGAGTTTCTTTTAAATATTGCCCCATTATCTGCCATCCTCTCATAATTGTTTTCGTTTGTGAGATTTTCACCCATCCGGAGCAATTCAAGATTCTGTTCAGTTTGATTATCCGGAGCCCATCATCTAAGATTTATTCATTCCAGCTTTCTGCTCTCATACTCTTAATCTTACCGGTGCATCATTCAAGTTTTCTCTAATCAGCTCGTGATCTCTTCGTTCTCATGGATCTAAATTCCCTCAAGCACCTTCGTGCATTTGATAATTCTTCCCCGTGTTTCTTTATATTTTTCATTGTTCATTTTCAATCCTTACGGTGGTTCGTTCAGGATTTCTCTTCCTTCTTTATCATATCAATTCATTTGTTGTTTCGATTCTACCGGTGGATCATCGAAGACCTTCTCAAATTTATGTTATACCTCTCTTACTTTTTTCTACGAGAATAAGTAGTATGCCAAATCCGTTGCTTGTCATCAATCTAAATTAGTGAAGGATAAGCATAATGTAATTCTTATTCTTGTTTCATCGAGTATATTCAATTACTTATTACGAGGCTCATCAAATTATCGGTTTCATTTGTTTCATCTTTTCTTTTCCCGAAGTTTCAAGATCTCTCATTTATCTCGTCGCAAAGCTCGATTTAATCATTTCAAGGATTCACCATGTGTTTTCAACTTCTCTTGCCTTTCGTTTGATCATTCCTTTGTTTACCGGAGTTCTTCATGAAGGTTCTACATGTTGGTTCATCAAGGATTTAATTCCTTCTCGAAGTGTTCTTTGAGATAATTTTCAGAGGAACTCAAGCATTCTTCATCTTGCAATCCGGAGTGCAATTCTTTCTTCCGTACCATTTAAGGTGCTTCTATGTCATTCTTGATAATTTGAGTTCATGTTTCATGATTCACATGTCGTTAAGAATGAGATATTTTAAATGCATCAATCTCTTCTTTGGAGTTGTCTTGGGTTATATTTCACCTAAAGCCTTCCCTAAGGATTGTTGCTATCTATGGTGCTTATAAAGGACCCAAGTTCTTCTTTATCCTCCCAATGAAATACTTTCTCGTCTCCTTGTTCATACTAATCCAATTCTTTTCCCGTGAGTGGCAGGTTGTCACCTCATAATTTGAGATGTACTCCATAAGTCCATATCAAGCTTATTCTTTTCATTGTTGGTTTTCCAACAACTCCTTTCTAGCTTTGGCTGTAAGCGTGCTCCCTCGAGATCTTGTTTCCCTTCGTTCATCCCATTCCATTCTTACTTTTGCTCCAAAGGCGTTATGACGTTGCTCTTTTCACCCCATCATTTTGTTTTGTCAAGATCATGCTTCTTTCTTTTGCTTATCCATTTAACCGGAGGGTTCTGTCCTTTTTTTTCTGCTCAAGTTCTTTTCGCCTTATCAAGTCTTGCATCCCTTCTCAACCGAAGTGCTACCCAAAAGTTCTTCCTTTTCCCCTTTTCAAATGGACTGCTTTCAACTTTGTTCATCTCCGTTGTATTCTTTCTTTCAATGTGTTCAACCTCTCAAGGTTCTTTGGTTTCACTTGTCAAAGAAGCAACTTAGTTATTACCTCTTCTCTTTCTCTTCCATTTTTCCCTCCGGCGCCATTCTAGATCTCGGGACGAGATCCTCCCATAGTGGTGGAGTGTTGTAACGCCCCGAGACTGATGCGCCAGGTGTCTTCCAGCTATTTGTTGTTCTTGCCGTGTCATTCAATTGTGTGTTGCATCTTGCCATGTTATCATGTGCATTGCATCATCATGTTTTAAAAAAACTTGCATCCGCCCGGGTTCCCCCGTTCTTTCCGCTGTCCGTTCTGAGCCCAGACACACTTGCACCCGCCCGCAGCACGTCCGGAATAGTATTTTATAAGTGGTCGGGAAATGTTCTCGGAATGGGATGAAAGTTGGCGTGCGGTGTTGTTTTGTTGTAGGTAGACAGCCTGCCAAGTTTCATCGCATTCGGAGCTCGTTTGATAGCCCAACCGGTAAACTATAGCGGCATTATAGCCGGTCTATCGTCGGACGTTTTCGGTCTTCAGAAACCGTGCCGGGCTGCATCTCTCCCCTCTTCTCTCAGACCAACCCGCTCTTCACAATCCGCCAGATCCAACCTAACCTCTCTCGTCAGCCCGCGGTCCTCCTCGCGCGCGTGTCTGAAAGTTGTCCCGGACCCAACCCGGGCTGTCGCTACCGTTGTGTCCGGAACATCCCCAAACATCTACAAAGCATCACCGTTTTTTTATTTGGACTCCCTAACTATTTTATTCATGATCGTCTGATTGCGATCGGAGGGTCCTAAGAGCCCCTAACCAAAAAACCAGTGCTTTATATATAGACCTAGGCAGCAACCCTAAAATCTAGGGGGTTTGTCCCATCGCCGCCGCCACTCCACCAAATCCCTCTCAGGATCCATCCCTTCTGATCCAAACCTCCAGCCAACCGAAGCCACAGCCTTCTCCTCCTCGGATCCGCCGCCGCCACACTCAATCCCACATTGGGATCCTCCCGGATCCCCTTCTCCCTCCACCGACAAGCATCACCAGCAAGAGCACGCCAGCGCCATGGAGGCCTCCCGATGGACCCCGACCTCATCCTTGCCGTCGCCGGTGCCCCGTCCTGGTCTCCTGGTGCCATCCAACGCCCGGGCCCGTCTTCGCTGCCTCCTTCGTCGCATCGCCAGCCTCGCTCGTGCCTGGGTCCAGGAGCCGCGCGTCAAGTTCGCCGCCGCCAAGGACCTCGTGCCCGAGGGCCTCACCGACCACCATCGCCTCCGGTTGCCTCGTCGGAGCATCAGCAGCATGCCAAGCCTGCCTTCCTCCGCGTCCTTGCCCGTGAGCACCGCCGTCCAGAGCCTCCTCTGCTTCACGCCTCCCCGAGCGGTAGGGGCTCGTCCCCGAGCTCTACCTCGCCCCTGCTTCGACCTCCACGGCCATCTCGTCGGGCCTCCTCTGCTTCTCCTCGTGCGCGAGCTGCACCGCGCTGAGCCACCCCGGCGTCCTGCTCTGGACCTCGACCTCGTCGAGCTCCCTTGCCTCCACTTCGTCGTCGTGCAGCCTTGCCTCCTCTCAGCAGCAGCAGGAGCAGCCATGGATAGCCGTTGTCTTCCCCCGCCTCGCCTGTGATGTCCTCTGCACCGGGCAGCCTCAAACACACATCGCCCGAGCCACGGCGAGCCCGCAAGGCACCAGCCTCTCTCCGGCGACCGCTTCACCAGGAACACCGTGCCTGCAGCCTCCGTCCCCTGCCATCGACGCCGTCTTCTTTAGGCTGTTGCGCCCCTGCGTCGCCTGAAGCTGCCGTCCAAGCCCATTCCCGGCCAGAGCCGTCATCCGGGAGACCAGCGGCCCTGCCAGACCTGCCTCGCCGAAGCCCTCGCCGTTCTTCGCGCCATTGCCGGCCTCCCCTGCTCCTGCATCGAGCAGGAGAAGAGCACACACAGACAGCGCCGCCGCTCTGAACCTCGCGCTCGCCTGCTCGTTCCGTGTTGACCGCTGCCACACCACGCTTGGGCCACCTCTGCTCCGGCCCAGCGGCCTCCCCTTCAACTCCCGGGCTGAAGCCCATGGGTGAGGCCACCCCAAGCGCCCCCTCCTTTTTTTTCTTACTGCTGGGCTAGTTCAGTTTCGGCCCAGTGGATGTTTTTTTGGTTCTGCAAATTTAGCTAATTTCCAGGGATTTGCAGATTTACAGAAAACCCCTTAGCCTTCATGCATTTAATATCTCAGAAATGGTGCATCATATGTGAAAACTTTAAATATGAAACTTGCTTAGAATTTCATTTAGTTTAATAATTTGCCACTTTCATCTATGTTTGAAATGCTTAAAATGATTTTTGGTTAAATTTACTCCTATGCCATGTTAAAATTCTTTAATTCATAACTAAATAACCGTAGCTCGGTTTCAAATAAATTATATATGTAAATGGGGTAGAAAAATGCCTAGTTTAACATGGTGGCTTTACTTTGCATGTTTAATAACTTCAAAATTGTGTTTAGGGCAGAACAGTACCAAATCCATAATATGCACATTGGGATTTTTCTGGAATTGTTGTTTGTTGTTCCGGCCTCATTTAAACTTGACTAGATAGGTAGTTTTCTTTGCTTCACCCTCTTGCCATGTTTAACAACATTTAATATTGTTGAGTACATAACCGAAAGAGAACTAAATAAGTCATGTGGTGTTTCGTCAATATGCAACTCGTTGCATGTTGAGCTCCACTTAATTTGTAGTGTTGTTTGTTGCACTTTGCCATGCCATGCTTCATTAAACCGGACATGCATCATACTTGGTTGTGCATCATGCCATGTTTATGTGATGGTTGTTTACCATGTTGTTTGCTTCTTTTCGGTGTGCTTCTTCGGGTTAGTTCCGATAACGTCGCGTTTGTGAGGATTCGTTCGACTTCGTCCGCTTGTCTTCTTCATGGACTCGTTCTTCTTCCTTGCAGGATCTCAGGCAAGATGATCATACCCTCGAAATCACTTCTATCTTTGCTTGCTAGTTGCTCGCTCTTTTGCTATGCCTATGCTGCGATACCTACCACTTACTTATCATGCCTCCCATATTGTTGAGCCAAGTCTCTAACCCACCTTGTCCTTGCAAACCGTTGTTTGGCTATGTTACCACTTTGCTCAGCCCCTCTTATAGCGTTATTAGTTGCAGGTGAAGATTGAAGTTTGTTCCTTGTTGGAACATGGAGATGTTGTTCCTCGTTGGAACATGTTTACTTGTTGGGATATCACAATATCTCTTATCTAATTAATGCATCTATATACTTGGTAAAGGGTGGAAGGCTCGGCCTTATGCCTGGTGTTTTGTTCCACCCTTGCCGCCCTAGTTTCCGTCATATCGGTGTTATGTTCCCGGATTTTGCGTTCCTTACACGGTTGGGTAATAATGGGAACCCCTTGACAGTTCGCCTTGAATAAAACTCTTCCAGCAATGCCCAACATTGGTTTTACCATTTGCCACCTAGCCTTTTCTTTTCCCTTGGGAGTCGCGCTCCTGAGGGTCATTATTATTTTACCCCCCGGGCTAGTGCTCCTCTGAGTGTTGGTCCAAACTAGAGTCCTATGCAGCGCCCCCTCGGGGAAACTCGAGGTTTGGTTTTAGTTGTATGGAGAGCTCATCTGAGTGTGCCCTGAGAACAAGATATGTGCAACTCCTATCGGGATTTGTCGGCACATTCAGGCTGTGTTGCTGGATTTGTTTTATCTTTGTCGAAATGTCTTGTAACCGGGATTCCGAGTCTGATCGGGTCTTCCCGCTAGAAGGAATATCCTTCGTTGACCGTGAGAGCTTGTGATGGGCTAAGTTGGGACACCCCTGCAGGGATTTGAACTTTCGAAAGCCATGCCCGCGGTTATGGGCAGATAGGAATTTGTTAACGTCCGGTTGTAGAAAACCTGAAGTTGACCTTAATTAAAATACATCAACCGCGTGTGTAACTGTGATGGTCTCTTCTCGGCGGAGTCCGGGAAGTGAACACGATGTTGGAGTTATGCTTGACGTAGGTTGTTCTAGGATCACTCTTGATCATAGTTTCTCGATCGTGCTTTGCCTTCTCTTCTCGCTCTCATTTGCGTACGTTAGCCACCATATATGCTAGTCGCTTGCTGCAGCTCCACCTTATACCTTTACCTTACCCATAAGTTTAAATAGTCATGATCGCGAGGGTGTGAGATTGCTTAGTCCCCGTGACTCACAGATACTTCCAAAACCAGCTTGCAGGTGCCGATGAGTCCGTGCAGATGACGCAACCAAGCTCAAGGAGGAGCTCGATGAAGATCTTGTCCTTTGTGTTGTTTCGTTCTAGTTGATCAGTAGTGGAGCCCAGTTGGGGTCGATCGAGGACCTTGTTGCATTTGGGGTTCTTCTTTTATTTTGGTTCTATAGTCGGACCTTGTTTGTATTTGGATGTTGTAATGCTTTATTCATGTAATTGTGTGAAGTGGCGATTGTAAGCTAACTATGTATCTCTTTCCCTTATGTATTACATGGGTTGTGTGAAGATTACCTCACTTGCGACATTGCTTTCAATGCGGTTATGCCTCTAAGTCGGGCTTCGACATGTGGGAGATATAGCTGCATCGAGGGCGTTACATCGTCGCTACCTTTCATTTGAGTACTCGCGGGGCCAAAACGGACTTCGTACGAGGAAGTTATGCATGTTTTACTGAACAGTGCACAAAACAGATTCCAATCCGAATTCAACTACGAGATTGAGTCTAGATAGATCCAAATTTTGTTTTTTTTCTCCTATCTTTTTTTCCTCACACTTTTCTTTCTTTTTCTTTCTTTTTTTCTCTGACTTTTTTTTTACTTTTTTTTCTCTTGTTTTTTTCTCTCTCCCTCTTTCCAAAACAAACTAGATAAGATGTAGATTGGATCAAGCGAAGATGGGAACAATCTCAACTATGATTATGACAATGAACGGTGGGTAGCACGTGGAGTAAATTGATGGATGGGTGGTGGACAGCGGAAGGGATAACGATGTAGTGGCGGCGTGACTAATGTGAATAGAACTCAAAACTCTAAATGAACTAGACACTAAGACCAGCAACTCAACACGATGATGCAACCAATAATTCAACTATGCAAGCAATGAAAAGAAAATTGCAAAGGCTCGGACTGGCTTGGACAAAGGATGAATAGATCTAACTTTTTGTGGCTTTTTGTTGGACAATAGGTAAGAAAATAAATCTAATCTAGGAAAAACTGGAAATTCTCACCGAGCAAGCTGAAAACTGATACCACTTGATAGAGGCAAAGGTCCCGATATTTCAATGAGATGATAACTATAGTTTGGGTGGAGACGACTTTGACGATCCGACTACAAACGTGCACGACGTTGTGCCTTAGCAATCGCTAAACCAATCTCGTGAGGTTACTGACGATGCCGGAAGCACGGTCGGCCTAACCATGAAGGTCTATTCCTGCAAGCAATCGAAGAACGAGCAAGAATATGATAAAGCAATCTGAATATTGTGAATATATATATATAGTATTGATAATGGTGGGGATCCGTAAGCGGTCTTGGTCTGGTCGTTGGACACAAACGAAGTACACGAAGTTGCAATGGCTAACTTTTAACTAACCAAATCCCAAGTAAAAAGCTACTAGATGGATCTACTTATATAGGAGCAAGGGTGGCGGCCAAGGAGGTGGAAGGACGTCCCAAGGAGGCCTAAAACTAACCCTAGGTCGTACAAGGCTCATGGGCCCAAGTGGAGGTGATGCAACACCTTTGGACTTCTTGTTTGACTCGGATTCTGCTGCAACATCAGATTGTTTCGTTGATATCTCAATGCTCCGGACGAATTTGAAGGTGAATTCAATTGGGTTGGAAAGAGCACGAAATATACTTTCCAACAAAAAAAGAATCACCCAATTCGGAGTCCGCATGAAAACGTTGTTGGCGTTTTGAGTCAGGTATGTTTGTGCAGTCGGAATCTAAATCCATAACGTGAGAGACTTGAACTCTATCTTCTCTTGGCCCAAAAGTGACGTGAGAGAACTTTTTGAACAGAACCTAAACTTCTTATTTTCCCTTATCATCATATGTGGATTGTACAAATATCCCATACACCTGCAATTAGACAAAACACAAAAGTGTGTGAAGTATTTTTGTTCTAGATAACATAAATAGATTATTGAATAGTTTGCACTAGAAATCACCTGACAAATATGCATGTATGCAATATTTTTGGTCGTATCCAAGGTAGTCATTTCCTCATCACTTATGTATTCCTCCGGGGTTACAGTTTCAATAACATTAGTTTCATCATTTATGGGATTACCTGAGATATAATGTTTGATTCTTTGGCCGTTCACCACCCTCGGATGCGTGCCTTAGAAGTTGTTGATTTTTATGGCACCGGAAGGATAGACCTCCTCGACAACATAAGGCCCTTCTCATTTAGAAAGGAGTTTTCCTGCAAAAAAATCTTAAACGAGAGTTGTATAACAATACATAATCACCTACATTAAACTCACGTTTTTGTATCCTTTTGGCATGACATCTTTTAACCTTTTCTTTAAACAGGTTGGCATTCTCATAGGCCTGGGTTCTCCATTCATCAAGTGAGCTAATGTAAAAAAGCCTCTTCTCGCCAGCAAGTTTGAAGTCATAGTTGTTCTCTTTAATGGCCCAATATGCTTTATGTTCTAGTTCGAGAGGTAAGTGACAAGCTTTTCCATAAACCATTTTATATGGAGACATACCCATAGGATTCTTATATGAAGTTCTATAGGCGCATAATGTATCATCAAGTTTCTTTGACCAATTCTTTCTAGATCAATTAACAGTCTTTTGCAAAATTAATTTAAGCTCTCTATTACTTAATTCTACTTGACCACTAGACTGCGGGTGATACAGAGATGCAATTCTATGATTAACATCATACTTAGCAAGCATCTTATGAAAAGCACCATTGAGGGAGTCCTGGATTAGGGGGTGTTCAGGTAGCCGGACTATACCTTCAGCCGGACTCCTGGACTATGAAGATACAAGATTGAAGACTTCGTCCCGTGTCCGGATGGTACTTTCCTTGGTGTGGAAGGCAAGCTTGGCAATGCGGATATTCAAGATCTCCTACCATTGTAACTGACTTTATGTAACCCTAACCCTATCCGGTGTCTATATAAACCGGAGGGTTGTAGTCCATAGGGAATCAACTCCATACACAACAATCGTACCATAGGCTAGCTTCTAGGGTTTAGCCTCCTTGATCTCGTGGTAGATCTACTCTTGTACTACCCATATCATCAATATTAATCAAGCAGGAGTAGGGTATTACCTCCATCGAGAGGGCTCGAACCTGGGTAAAACAAAGTGTTCCCTGCCTCCTGTTACCATCCGGCCTAGACACACAGTTCGGGACCCCTACCTGAGATCCGCCGGTTTTGACACTAACATTGGTGCTTTCATTGAGAGTTCCTCCATGTCGTCGCCTTTAGGCCTGATGGCTCCTTTGATCATCAACAACAATACGGTCCAGGGTGAGACTCTGCTCCCCGGACAGATCTTCGTCTTCGGCGGCTTCGCTCTGCGGGCCAATTCACTCGGCCACCTGGAGCAGATCGAAAGCTACGCCCCTGGCCATCAGGTCAGGTTTGGAAGCCTAAGCTACACGGCTGACATCCACGGGGACTTGATCTTCGACGGATTCGAGCCACAGCCACGCGCGCCGCACTGTCTCGATGGGCATGATATAGCTCTGCCGCCGAACAGCGCCTTGGAGGCTGCATACGCATCGGTTTCGACCATTGATTCGGAGCCTACTACGCCGATCGAGGATCAGCGGTTGGACGCTGCCTCAAGGGCTGCGATCTCAGAGGCGATCGAGCCGAACGCTAGCCCCGCACTCTGCACTACCCGTGACTCCGAAGATCCGGACTCCTCCCCGGACTCCGAACCCCCCGCGCCCCTGCCAATCGAATCCGATTGGGTGCCGATAATGGAGTTCACCGCCGCAGACATCTTTCAGCATTCTCCTTTTGGCGACATCCTGAACTCTCTTAAGTCTCTCTCTTTATCAGGAGAGCCCTGGCCGGACTACGATCAGCGAGGGTGGGATACGGACGATAAGGAAATTCAAAGCCCACTCACCACCCACTTTGTAGCCACTGTCGACAATCTAACCGACATGCTTGACTTCAGCTCCGAAGACATCGACGGCATGGACGACGATGTAGGAGACGAACAGGAACCAGCACCTGTAGGGCGCTGGAAGGCCACCTCATCATAGGACATATATATGGTGGATACTCCAAAATATGGAGATGGCGATGGAACAGTGGGGGATGACGCCCCCAAGAAACAGCCGAAGCGCCGGCGTCAGCGGCGCCTCTCTAAATCCCGCCAAAGCAAAAACGGTGATTCTGGCACGGGAGATAATACTACCCCGGATAACACCGAAGAACACCCACCTCAGCAAGATTCGGCACAGGAAGATGGAGAAGCCAGCCCTCATGAGAGAGCGGCAGACCGAGAGGTCGAGGATGATAACTATACGCCTCCTTCCGAAGACGAGGCAAGCCTCGATGACGACGAATTCGTCATACCATCAGACCCCGCCGAACAAGAGCGTTTTAAACGCAGGCTTTTAGCCACGGCAAGCAGCCTCAAGAACAAGCAGCAACAGCTTCAAGCTGCCCAAGATTTGCTAGCTGATAGATGGACTGAAGTCCTTGCGGCCGAAGAGTATGAACTCGAACGCCCCTCCAAGAGTTACCCGAAGCGCAGGCCGCTATCCCGATCAGAGGAGGAAGCGCCTACATCACCAGCGCATGACATGGCAGACCGGCCACCTCGCAGCCGCAACAGAGAGGCTTCTCGGCCCTCCACCCAAGCCATGCCCCGATGCTGCTCAACTAAGGCACGGGAAAATGCGCCCGACCTGTGAGACATACTGGAGGATAAGGCAAGACAAACAAGATCGATCTACGGATCGCGCAGGCGCCCTACAACATGTGATAATGATCTTCATGCCGGATACAAAAAATCCGGCCGGGCCGAACACAACAGACATAGCTCTTCTGAGCTGCATCGTGATATAGCCCAGTACAGAGGCGCCGCACACTCGCTATGCTTCACGAATGAAGTAATGGATCATAAAATCCCAGAGGGTTTCAAACCCGTAAACATCAAATCATACGATGGCACAACAGACCCGGTGGTATGGATCGAGGATTATCTCCTTCACATCCACATGGCACGCGGCGATGATCTACACGCCATCAAATACCTCCCGCTCAAACTTAAAGGACCGGCCCGACATTGGCTTAACAGCTTGCCAGCAGACTCAATCGGTTCTTGGGAGGACCTGGAAGCCGCATTCCTCGACAACTACCAGGGCACTTACGTGCGACCGCCGGATGCCGACGACTTAAGCCACATAATTCAGCAGCCAGAAGAATCGGCCAAACAATTCTGGACACGGTTCCTAACAAAGAAAAACTAGATAGTCGACTGTCTGGACGCAGAGGCCCTAGCAGCCTTCAAGCATAACATCCGCGACGAGTGGCTTGCCCGGCACCTGGGACAGGAAAAGCCGAAATCCATGGCAGCCCTCACGACACTCATGACCCGCTTTTGCACGGGAGAAGACAACTGGCTAGCTCGCAGTAACAACTTATCAAAGAACCCTGGTAATTCGGATACCAAGGACAAAAGTGGCAGGACACGTCGGAATAAGAAAAAACGCCGCGTTAACAGCGACAGCAATGAAGACATGGCAGTCAATGCCGGATTCAAAGGCTATAAATTCGGTCAGCGGAAAAAGCCATTCAAAAAGAATACTCAGGGCCCGTCCAGTTTGGACCGAATACTCGATCGCTTGTGCCAGATACATGGCACCCCCGAAAGGCCAGCCAATCACACTAACAGGGATTGTTGGGTGTTCAAGCAGGCAGGCAAGTTAAGGGCCGAAAACAGAGACAAGGGGCTGCACAGCGACGACGAGGAGCCCAAGCTGCCGAACAACAATGGACAGAAGGGCTTTCCCCCACAAGTGCGGACGGTGAACATGATATAGGCAACCCACATTCCCAAGCAGGAGTGGAAGCGTGCGCTACGGGACGTATACGCGATAGAGCCAGTCGCCCCAAAGTTCAACCCGTGGTCCTCCTGCCTGATCACTTTTGATCGAAGGGACCATCCCACTAGCATCCGTCATGGCGGCTTCGCCGCATTGGTTCTCGACCCAATCATCGACGGATTTCATCTCACAAGAGTCCTCATGGACGGCGGCAGTAGCCTGAACCTACTTTATCAGGATACAGTGCGGAAAATGGGAATAGATCCCTCAAGGATTAAGCCCACAAGAACGACCTTTAAAGGCGTTATACCAGGTGTAGAAGCCAACTGTACAGGCTTAGTGACACTTGACGTGGTCTTCGGATCCCCGGACAATTTCTGAAGCGAAGAGTTAATCTTTGATATAGTCCCATTTCGCAGTGGCTATCACGCCCTGCTCGGACGAACTGCATTCGCAAAATTCAATGCGGTGCCGCACTACGCATATCTCAAGCTCAAGATGCCAGGCCCTCGAGGAGTAATTACGGTCAACGGAAACACCGAACGCTCCCTCCGTACGGAGGAGCATACGGCGGCTCTCGCAGCGGAGGTACAAAGTAGCCTTCTCAGGCAATTCTCGGCCATTAAAAAGCCAGACACTGCCAAGCGCGCCCGGAGTAACCCACAGCAGGACCGCCTGGCACACTCTGAGCAAGCGTAGCAATGCGGCCCCAACACCAGCTTTCGCGACATAGCGAAACCAGTACCTCGCGTACATAACTACGCCCTTGAAATACCATGGGCACAGGGGAAGGGGCACAATAACGGCACGCCCAAAATACGGCTTAAAACATACTAGGGGCTGCCGGATTCTTTTTTTTTATTTTTTCTTACTTTCAGGACTCCATACTTCGGACGACCTGTCCGGCAATTCGACTGCCGCACAAACGATGCAAGATCCAGGGAGGCAGACAAGCCATGCCGCATTATGGAACTCCCAGGTGGTCTCTGTTACAAGCGGTATACCTGTTTTAAATACAATTCCGCGGCCTGCCCCTGGTCAGGACATACTGAATAGTCCAACATCTTTTTGCTTATCGCACTACTTGTATCGTTCGGCTTTGATAAATAGCCTCTCTATAAACAATGCATAGCTTTTGTCTATTTTCTGCATTACTCTCTTTTATATATGTTCATCAATGACATGTTGCACCCGTACACTGTGGTACGGCAAGTACGCCAGGGCTTCAGTACCCTTTAATATGGTGTGACAAGTCCGTACACTTTCACAAGTGCGGCACCCCGAACTTATAGCACTATATGCATCGGCTCCGAATCATGATTTGGGTCAATAGTTGGGTTTGCCCGGCTCCTATGTTTTGGTGCCTTACGTTCCGCTCCATCGGCTAAGGTAGCACTAGGAGAACCACTGCGATTGTGCCCCGGTTGAGCTGGGTTAAGAACCTCAGTGGAGAAAGCTAAAACTGACTGTCATGATGAGGCGAGAGACCGGTCGCTGTTCGAGAGGTTTTTTGAGTCCCTAAAGACTTATGCCGCTTTGAGCGAGGAGCCAGATTTGTCCGACCAAGGCGTGGATAGCGCCCCGAACTCAGTCTTCTGAACTAGGGGCTTCGCCAAAATTTAAAATTATAAAGTTCTATGGCTAAGTGAGAGTGTTCAAGCATTATAGTCCGATTGCCTGGTTCGTCGTGCTGAGCGCCTCCCTCGAAGGATCCAACCATGGGAAAAAGAGGTTTATCACCGAACACCCCAGCACTAGTGGCATGGGGGCAGAAGCCGACGACCGGCCATCTCTCAATTTTTGATAAACGGCCGCACAGAAAATAATATTTTAAATTCAATAAGCATTGCTTAGCGCATATGAACAAGTTTTCAGCGCACAGGATAAAAACAAGCGACTTTATTCAAAAGTTACATCCTTGGTACATTCATCCGCCACAAGGCAGGCACCTGCAAGAACATCCTTGTAATAGTTCTCGGGCTTGCGATGCTCCTTCCCCGGCGGCGGCCCGTCCCTCACAAGCTTTTCACCATCTAGCTTACCCCAGTGCACCTTTTCACGGGCAAGGGCCCTACGGGCACCTTCGATGCAGACGGAGCGCTTGATGACCTCGAGCCTTGGACAAGCCTCCACCAGCCGCCGCACCAGCCCGAAGTAGCTCCCAGCCAGGGCCTCTTCGGGCCACAGCCGAACTATGAAGCCTTTCATGGCCTGTTCGGCCGCCTTGTGGAGCTCGACCAGCTGTTTCAGCTGGTCGCCCAAGGGCACAGGGTGTCCGGCCTCAGCATACTGAGACCAGAACACCTTCTCCGTCAAGCTGCCCTCTTCAGCTCGGTAGAATGCGGCGGCGTCGGATACGCTGCGGGGAAGATCTGCGAATGCCCCTGGAGAACTCCGGATTCGGGTAAGTAACAGGTAGTTTACTTTTATATTACTGCTTTGCATAAAGAATGCATTACCCGCTGCTATCTTCTTCATATCCTCCAACTCTTGGAGGGCCTTTTGGGCTTCGGCTTTGGCAGACTTGGCAGTCTCAAGGGCCGCCGCAAGCTCGGACGCTTGGGTCTTTGACTCAAGCTCCAAACTCTCATGTTTTTTCATGAGAGCCTGAAGCTCTTGCTGCACCTCGCCGACCTGAGCCCCAAGTTTCTCTCACTCGGTGCGCTCCGCGGCCGTTTTCTTTTCGGCCTCAGACAGCGCCTGCTTGAGGGTCGCCACCTCAGACGTGGCCCCTATAATAAGCAGTGCAATCCTGTTATTTTTTGCAATCGCGCCTCTCTATAGGCACTTTTTCTGTAAGGTGTTTTCTTACCTTCTTTCTCCTCGAGCTGCCGTTTGGCAAGGCCGAGCTCTTGCTCGGTCCGCTCGAGGCCCTGTTTCAGGGCACCCACCTCCGCAGTCAGTGCGGCGGTGGCTAGCAGTGAAGCCTGCATACACATATTGACTCTTTTTGTTAGACTCCTGTGAAATTTAATAGATCCTCTATTCGGCTTTTCTTTCTGAGCGCCAAACAGAGCATCAGGGGCTACTGTCTATGCGGTTATATTTTTACATTTTTTACTTACCTCGAAGCCTGTTAGGAGGCTAGCGTAAGCTTCAGTCAGTCCACTCTTGGCGGACTGAACCTTCTGGATCACCGTACTCATAATAGTATGGTGCTCCTCGTCGATGGAGGCGCCGTCAAGCACCTCCAGCAGATTGTCCGGCACCTCCGGTTGGACGGAGGCCGCCGGCTCAGAAGGCTTGCTCCTCTTGGAAGGAGTTTGCCTACCGCAGTCCGGAACTGTTGACGATTCCGGCGTGGTGTCCGGCATAAAGCTGGACTTGGAGCCCTGGGGGGTCTTGTCCCCTTTACTCCTGGAGTCCGGGAGATCGCCTTGCGGCTCCTCCAGGACCACCTCCTCCTGCCCCGGAGCTCGTTGCGACGCCACTTCAGCGTCGTCCGCAGTGCGGGGGGAGACAGCGGGCGGAACTGAGTTCACGTCCGATGAATCCAGGGAGCCGCTCGACGACTCGTTGAGTTCGGCCTGGGGCGGGCTGCATGATTATATTCGACATTAGGGAAAGCTGTGCAACAAAAGGAATATCATGAGTTACTCTGGTATCCGAACACTTACGATTTTGCCGGATGCCTGGCCCTGTCCGGCCACTCCTCTTCATCCTCGTCGGCATTAGGGGCGTAGTCCGGCGGAGGGGTTTTCCTCTTCTTGGACCCTTCGGGCCCCCTACTGGGGCGGCCTTCCTCTTCTTTCCTCCCCCCGCTGGAGGGGGAGAGGTTTCTTCTTCCTCCTCCTCGTCTCCACGGGAGGAGTGCGTCTTGGACTCATCGGACGATGAATCCGACACCACCATATGCCGGGAACTCTTTCGTGTCCCTGTGGCCTTCTTCTTCTTGGCCTTCTTCTCCGGCACCACATAAGGCGCCGGAACCAGCAGCTTCGCTAGGAGAGCAGGGGCTGGGTCTTCGGGCAAGGGAGCCGGACAGTTAATCGATCCGGACTTCGCCCGCCAAGCCTGTCAAAGGTGAGGGAGTTTAGATCCCGCATAGAGTCAAACTATGAAAAAACTTAACATCCTGTAAAAGGTGAAAATGGCTTAGATCGCTAGCGTGACGCTGTGAGCTGTATCCACGGTCCTCGGAAGCGGATGTGGGAGCCTCGGCGCCTTTGGTTAGCACCCTCCAGACGTCTTCATACGTCATGTCGAAGAGCCTGTTAAGGGTTCGGTGCTGCACCGGGTCGAACTCCTACAGATTAAAGTCCCATTGTTGACACGGGAGGATCCGGCGGACGAGCATAACCTGGACTACATTGACGAGCTTGATTGGCTTGCTCACCAGGGACTGGATGCATGTCTGCAGTCCGGTCAGCTCTTTTTCGTCGCCCCACGACAGGCCCGTCTCTTTCCAGGACATAAGCCGCGTGGGGGGTCCGGATCGGAACTCGGGGGCTGCGATCCATTTTGGATCGCACGGCTCGGTGATGTAAAACCACCACGATTGCCACCCCTTCAGGGTCTCCACGAAGGAGCCCTCGAGCCATAGGACGTTGGCCATCTTGCCCGCCATGGCGCCTCCGCACTCCGCCTGGCTGCCGCGCACCACCTTGGGCTTGACGTTGAAGGTCTTGAGCCAGAGGCCGAAATGGGGCGGATGCGGAGGAAAGCCTCACACACGACGATAAACGCCGAGATGTTGAGGACGAAGTTCGGGGCCAGATCATGCAAATCCAGGCCATAGTAAAACATGAGCCCCCGGACAAATGGGTGGAGTGGAAAACCCAGTCCGCGGAGAAAGTGGGGAAGGAATACTACCCTCTCATGAGGCCTTGGGGTGGGGAGAAGTTGCCCCTCCTCGGGAAGCCGGTGCGCGATGTCTTTGGACAAGTATCCGGCCTTCCTTAGCCTTTTGACATGGCTCTCCGCGACGGAGGAGACCATCCACTTGCCTCCCGCTCCGGACATTGCTGGAGAAGGTTGAGGTGGGAAGTGCGGGCTTGGGCGCTGGAGCTCAAGTGCGCAGGAGATGGATAGGCAAAGGAGGAAGAAGGCGTAGGTAAAAAGGTGGATCCTTATCCCCTTATATGGGCAGATGCGGTTGTGCGTCCCCACCAGCCTAGTAAAACTTGCTTGCCTCCCAAGCGCCGTCATAAATGGCGCGGTTAGAGTTACCCACGTCCATATTGATGAGAATCCCGTAAGGGGGGTACACGATCTCTGCTTTGACAAGACGTGCCAAGGAAACCGCCTCGCAAAACATGCTGAGGTGGAAAAGTAAAAACAATTCGAGTAAAGGACTTGGCTGTAGTGTGATGGAGCACTGCAGAATACGTTAGCAGATTTGATTTGTGTTAATATTATTCTCTCTATGGCGATATGTGGAAGCTTATTTTGCAGAGCCGGACACTACTCTTGGTGTTTACAATCTTCTACGAAGGACTTGGAGGAGGAACCCGCCTTGCAATGCCGAAGACAATTTGCGCGCCGGACTCGTCGTCATTGAAGCCTGGTTCAGGGGCTACTGAGGGAGTCCTGGATTAGGGGGTGTTCGGGTAGCTGGACTATACCTTCAGTCGGACTCCTGGACTATGAAGATACAAGATTGAAGACTTCGTCCCGTGTCCGGATGGGACTTTCCTTGGCGTGGAAGGCAAGCTTGGCGATGCAGATATTCAAGATCTCCTACCATTGTAACCGACTTTATGTAACCCTAACCCTACCCGGTGTCTATATAAACCGGAGGGTTGTAGTCCGTAGGGAATCAACTCCATACACAACAATCGTACCATAGGCTAGCTTGTAGGGTTTAGCCTCCTTGATCTCGTGGTAGATCTACTCTTGTACTACCCATATCATCAATATTAATCAAGCAGGAGTAGGGTATTACCTCCATCGAGAGGGCCCGATCCTGGGTAAAACAAAGTGTTCCCTGCCTCCTGTTACCATCCGGCCTAGACGCACAGTTCGGGACCCCCTACCCGAGATCCGCCGGTTTTGACACCGACAACCATGCATAAAATGTGAACCACCATCAGTCATTAAGTATCTAGGGACTCCAAACCTTGGAAAAATAACTTTTAAAGCATGTTAATAGAGGTGTTATGATCAGCACTACTAGTTGGAATAGCTTCTACCCACTTAGTAACGTAATCAACAGCAACTAAAATTTGTGTATACCCATTAGAGGAAGGAAACGGTCCCATATAATCAAAGACCCAAACATCGAATGGTTCAATAACAAGTGAATAATTCATAGGCATTCATTGACGTCTACTAATATTACCAATTCTTTGACATTCATCACAAGACAAGACAAACTTACGGGCATCTTTGAAGAGAGTAGGCCAATAAAAACCGGATTGCAGTACCATATGTGCAGTTCTATCTCCAGCATGGTGTCCTCCATAAGCCTCGAAGTGACACTTGTGTAGGATTTGTTCCTATTCATGCTCAGGTACACAACGTCTAATAACACCTTCTACTCCTTCTTTATAAAGGAGTGGGTCATCCCAGAAGTAATGTCTTAAATCATAGAAAAAACTTTTTCTTTTGCTGGTATGTGAAACTAGGTGGTATAAATTTAGCAACAATGTAATTAGCATGATCAGCATACCATGGAGCAGTACGAGAATCATTTATGACAGCTAATTGTTCATCAGGAAATCTATCATCAATAGGTAGTGGGTCATCAAGAACATTCTCTAACCTAGACAAGTTGTCTGCAACGGGGTTCTCAGCTCCCTTTCTATCAATAATATACAAATCAAATTCTTGTAGTAGGAGAACCCATCTAATAAGTCTAGGTTTAGCATCTTTATTTTTCATACGATATTTAATAGCAGCATGATCAGTGTGAACAGTTACTTTAGACTCAACAATATAAGGTCTGAACTTATCACAAGCAAATACGACTGCTAAAAATTCTTTTTCAGTAGTTGCATAATTTCTTTGGGCACTGTCTAGAGTTTTACTAGCATATTGGATAACATTTAATTTCTTATCAACTCTTTGTCCTAGAACAGCACCTACAGCATAATCACTAGCATCACACATAATTTCAAATGGTAAATTCCAATCAGGAGGCTAAACAATGGGTGCAGAAATCAAGGCTTTCTTAAGTATTTCAAATGCTTTTACACAATCATCATCAAAGACAAAATGAACATCTTTTTGTAAGAGATTAGTCAGAGGCCTGGAATTTTTTGAGAAGTCTTTAATGAACCTCCTATAAAAACTGGCATGCCCAAGGAAGCTTCTTATACCTTTAATGTCTTTAGGACACGGCATCTTTTCAATAGCATCAACTTTAGCTTTATCAACTTCAATACCTCTTTCAGAAATTTTATGCCCCAAGACAATACCTTCATTAACCATAAAGTGGAACTTCTCCCAATTCAAGACAAGATTAGTTTCTTCACATCTCTGCAAAACTCGATCAAGGTTGCTTAAGCAGTCATCAAAAGAAGTTCCGTATATAGAAAAATCATCCATGAATATCTCAACAATCTTTTCACAAAAGTGAGAGAATATAGCAGTCATACATCTTTGAAAGGTAGCGAGTGCATTACATAAACCATAAGGCATACGTCTATAAGCAAAAGTTGTCTTTTCTTGATCCTCTTTTGACACAGGTATTTGAGAGAAACGAGAATAACCATCTAGAAAGCAAAAATGTGTATGTTTGGATAATATTTCTAACATTTGATCAATAAAAGGTAAAGGGTAATGATCATTTTTAGTAGCTTTATTTAATTTGCGGAAATCAATTACCATTCTATAACCTGTAACAATTCTTTGTGGGATCAATTCATCTTTAGCATTAGGAACAACAGTAATACCTTCCTTCTTAGGGACACAATGGACATGACTTACCCACTGACTATCAGCAACGGGATAAATTATACCTGCCTCCATAAGCTTTAGTATTTCTTTGCTTACCACTTCTTTCATCTTAGGATTTAACTGTCGTTGGTGATCAACAACCGGTTTCGCCTCTTTCTCCAAATTTATTTTGTGCTGGCATAGAGTGGGACTAATGCTCTTAAGATCATCAATAATTTCCTTTCTTCATGCTCTGAAAGGTTAGCACTAATAATAATAGGATCTATCTCTTTCTCATCAGGATAAGCATGTTTAAGAGTACCAGGAAAAGGTTTAAGCTCAAACACGGGATCACCCTTGGGTGGATGAGGATCCCCTAGAATTTCAACAGGCAAGTTGTATTTCAAATTAGGTCCTTGTTTAAAGAATACTTCATCTATTTCCCTTCCTTCATTCATAAACATATCATTTTCATGGTCGAGCAAATATTGTTCTAAAGGATCATTAGGAGGCACGGCAATAGAAGCAAGACCAATAATTTCATCTTTACTAGGCAATTCTTTATCAATGGGTTGTCTACGAAATATAGCAAAATTAAACTCATGAGACATATCCCCCAAACCAATAGTAACAACATCCTTTTTGCAGTCTATCTTAGCATTAACAGTATTCAAGAAGGGTCTACCAAATATATGGGACAGAAGTTATCTTGTGGGGAACCAAGAACAAGAAAATCAGCAGGATATTTAACTTTCCGACACAAGACTTCAACATCTCTAACAATCTCAACTAGTGAAATAGTGTCTCTATTGGCAAGCTTAATTGTAACATCAATTTCCTCTATCTCAGCAGGTGCAATATCATGCATAATTTCTTTATATAAGGAATGAGGTATTGCACTTGCACTAGCACCCATATCACAGAAGCCATGATAGCAATGATCTCCTATTTTAACAGAAATAACAGGCATGCCTACAACAGGTCTATGTTTATTTTTAGTATCGGGTCTAGCAATTCTAGCAGCTTCATCACAGAAGTAAATAACATGCCCATCAATATTATCGACCAAGAGATCTTTAACTATAGCAATACTAGGTTCAACTTTAATTTGCTCAGAGGGTGTAGGTGTTCTGGTATTACTTTTACGAACCATAGTTGAAGCTTTAGCATGATCCTTTATTCTAACAGGGAAAGGTGGTTTCTCAATATATGCGGTAGGAACAACAAGATCGACATTATAAGTGATAGTATTTTCTTCAACTTTAATAGGTGCAACTACTTTTACTTCAATGAGAGACTTATATTTAAACCACTTATCCTTAGGGAGATCAACATGAGTAGCAAAGGATTCATAGAAAGAAGCTACTATCTCAGACTCAAGTCCATATTTAGTGCTAAATTCATGAAAGGCATCGGTATCCATAAAATATTTAATACAATCAAACTTTGGGGTTATACCTGACTCCTTACCTTCGTCGAGATCCCAATCTTTAGATTTGCGTTTAATTCTCTCCAATAAATCCCATTTGAATTCAATAGTCTTCATCATAAAAGAACCAGTACAAGAAGTATCGAGCATGGAGCGATTATTGAGAGAAAGTCGAGCATAATTTTTTTGAATAATAATTTCTCTTGAGAGCTCATGATTGGGGCATGAATATAACATTGACTTAAGCCTCCCCCAAGCTTGAGCAATGCTTTCTCCTTTGCAAGGCCAAAAATTATATATATATATATATAATTACGATCACGATGAACAAGATGCATAGGATAAAACTTTTGATGAAATTCCAATTTCAATCAGTTTGTAGTTCCCTGATCCCATATCATCACATAGCCTAAACCATGTCAATGCCTTTACCTTCAAAGATAAAGGGAAGACCTTCTTCTTGATAACATCCTCGGGCATACTTGCATGCTTAAATAATCCACAAACTTCATCCACATAGATTAGGTGCAAATCGGGATGTAATGTTCCATCACCTATGAAAGGATTAGCTAGAAGTTTCTCTATCATACCCGAAGGAATTTAAAAGTAAACATTTACAGTAGGTTCAGTAGGTTGAGGAGCAACTCTTTGCTCTACTGGTCAGGGTGAAGATACCCCAAACAAGCCCCTCAAAGGATTGTGTTCCATAGTAACAAGTGACAGTAAATTTCAGCACACTATATAAATTTTTCTTACCAAATTCCACCTACCAAACGCGCTTCACTCCCCGGCAACGGCGCCAGAAAAGAGTACTGATGACCCACAAGTATAGGGGATCTATCATAGTCCTTTTGATAAGTACGAGTGACGAACCCAATGAAAAGCAGAAGGAAATGATCAGCAATTTTCAGTAAGGTATTGTCTGCAAGCACTGAAATTATCGGTAACAGATAGTTTTGTGATAAGGTAATTTGTAATGGGTAACAAGTAATAAAAGTAAATAAGGTGCAGAAAGATGGCCCAATCCTTTTTCTAGCAAAGGACAAGCCTGGAAAAAATCTTATATAAATAAAAACGCTCCCGAGGACACATGGGAAGTATCGTCAAGCTAGTTTTCATCACGTTCATATGATTCACGTTCGGTACTTTGATCATTTGATATGTGGGTGGACCGGTGCTTGGGTACTGCCCTCCCTTGGACAAGCATCCCACTTATGATTAACCCCTCTTGCAAGCATCAGCAACTACAAAAGAAGTAAGGTAAACCTAACCATAGCATGAAACATATGGATCCAAATCAGCCCCTTACGAAGCAACTCATAAACTAGGGTTTAAGCTTCTGTCACTCTAGCAACCTATTGATACGTCTCCAACGTATCTATAATTTTTGATTGCTCCATGCTATATTATCTACTGTTTTGGGCAATATTGGGCTTTAATATCCACTTTTATATTGTTTTTGGGACTAACCTATTAACCGGAGGCCCGGCCCAGATTTGCTGTTTTATGCCTATTTCAGTGTTTTGAAGAAAAGGAATATCAGACAGAGTCGAAACGGAACGAAATCAACTGGAGAAGTTATTTTTGGAAGGAAACACACCTGATGGACTTGGACCCTACGTCAAGGAAGGAACGAGGTGCTCACGAGGGTGGGGGCGCGCCCCCCTAGGGCGCGCCCCCTGTCTCATGGGGCCCTCGTGGCTCCCCTGACGTACCTCCTGCACCCATATATACCTACGTGACCTAAAACTTCCAAAACACAGAATAGATCGGGAATTCTGCTGCAGAAGCCTCCGTAGCCACCAAAAACCAATCGGGACCCTGTTCTGGCACCCTGCCAGAGGGGGGAACCCTCACCAGTGGCCATCTTCATCATCTCGGTGCTCTCCATGATGAGGAGGGAGTAGCTCTCCCTCGGGGCTGAGGGTATGTACCAGTAGCTATGTGTTTGATCTCTCTCTCTCTCTCTCTCTCGTGTTCTTGATTTGGCACGATCTTGATGTATCGCGAGCTTTGCTATTATAGTTGGATCTTATGTTTCTCCTCCCCCTCTTCTCTCTTGTAATGGATCGAGTTTCCCCTTTGAAGTAATCTTATCGGATTGAGTCTTTAAAGATTTGAGAACACTTGATGTATGTCTTGCCGTGGATATCTGTGGTGACAATGGGATACCGCGTGCCACTTGATGTATGTTAAGGTGACCAACTTGCGGGTTCATGAACCTATGCATAGGGGTTGGCACACGTTTTCGTCGTGATTCTCCGGTAGATCTTTGGGGCACTCTTTGAGGTCCTTTGTGTTGGTTGAATAGATGAATTGAGATTGTGTGATGCATATCGTATAATCATGCCCACGGATACTTGAGGTGACATTGTAGTATCTAGGTGACATTAGGGTTTTGATTGATTTGTGTCTTAAGGTGTTATTCTAGTACGAACTCTAGGGCTGTTTCTGACACTTATAGGAATAGCCCAACGGATTGATTGGAAAGAATAACTTTGAGGTGGTTTCGTACCCTACCATAATCTCTTTATTCGTTCTCCGCTATTAGTGACTTTGGAGTGACTCTTTGTTGCATGTTGAGGGATAGTTATGTGATCCAATTATGTTAGTATTGTTGAGGGAACTTACACTAGCAAATGTATGAACCCTAGGCCTTGTTTACTATCATTGCAGTACCGTTTACGCTCACTTTTATCACTTGCTAGCTTGCTGTTTTTATTATTTCAGACTACAAATACCTTTATCTACTATCCATATACCACTTGTATCACCATCTCTTCGCCGAACTAGTGCACCTATACAATTTACCATTGTATTGGGTGTGTTGGGGACACAAGAGACTTTTTGTTATTTGGTTGCAGGGTTGCTTGAGAGAGACCATGTCGGGGATATACCCCGCAGTGTAAACCGGCCGAAAGTTAACCCGGCCGGACTTGACGGTTTATCTGAAGACCCTGCTGACACTTGGCGAGTTACTGTCGACCCGCCCTGACCTGGCGGTTTACAAGCAACCCACCTGGTCATTATGACTCACTGGTGATCCGGCATGCGGGATCGACGGATGACAAGGCCCAAAGCCCAGAAGGCCGGTTCACGTTTAACGGTGGGCCGGTTTAAGAGGAAAGGCATGAGGAACATTATCTTACAAGGAGATAAGACCTGTACTTGTATCCGGTTTGTATTAGAGATAGACTAGTCCTAATCCTAATATGACTCCACATGTAAACCGCCCCTTCAACATATATAAGGAGGGGCGGGGCTCCCCACAAGGGGACAAGATTCAGAAGGTCCTCAAGTTGGACAAGCTAGGTTTAGACAATAGCTCTCAAGATAGAGCATTCTTGTAACCATGATCATCATCATCAATATCAACGAAGCAGGATGTAGGCTTTTACCTCCACCGTGAGGGGCCGAACCTGGGTAAAACATCGTGTCTCTCGTCCCGCTCAACCCCTCTCAAGCTACCACATAGGTGCGTTGGCCTTGCGACTAAGTCCTGACACTAAGGACATCTGCCGTGACAATTCCATGACAGTTGGCGCCCACCGTGAGGCCTGCGCACGGTGGTGTTGAGTTTTTAAAGGGATATCTCTCAGGGATTGAGAAGCTCACGATTGATTAGATGAAAAGGAGTCGGCATGGAACGATCGCGTCTGCCGCTGGACGACCATGGACAAAGCCGGCAAATTTATTGTCGGGAAATCAGAATTATGGTAAAACTTTGGAGCGACAAGTACGAGATTGTGATTAAGAGATTTTTGGGTTACGTGCTATGCGACCGCCGCACGTACCATGGAGATCCACCGAGTCCGAGTCCAAAGAAATTTCCACTATGTCGCTACAATTCCCAAGGAAATTCCACAGCAGCAAGGGCAAGCAAAATCGAAAGTGTTTTTGTCGCTGTTACTTTTTACGGGAAGATAGGTTGAACCATCGGACTAGAAGGAAGTACTAGTCAAAGCCGAGTCCATCTCAAACCAATCGGCCACGGGCTGATGTCATTGGCCGCCCGTGCAGCCGTTCTAAGCCAAGCTGCTACTCCACCCCACGTGATCTGCTGAGACACCATCTTACTACTGTCGGTACAAGCAACTAAAGGACCAAGCTCACAAAAAAATATCCCTTTGCTGTGGCCGCTGTTCTACATGTGAAGGGAAACCATTGAAAGGTCAACCCGATCCATTGAGCACTTAAGTGATGTCCACGTGAAGGCTCAAGTTTGATTTTGGACTAAAGAAAAAGTGGGAAACAGCCCACGATTCGGAAGTGGATTCCGTCTTTGAACCGCTGTTGCTCCGCCGGTCGTTCGCCTCTACGTGGCTTCAATCGCCGTTGCCGAGTGGCCGCCGGGGCCAGAACCCGGAAGATGACCCGGAGGAGACAGGTGTCTGCTCCTGCCTGTGCGCTCCCAAATCGCGATGGAAACCCGTTGTCTCTACATGCGGGCCTCGCTGCCGCCTCTGCTGCATAGCCGCAGCCTGCCAAAGTCGCTGGCGATGGAGGCCGTTTTGTAGGCGAAGAACAATTAACAAAGGGTCCGCACCAGGCACTGCATAATATTACGAGGTGCTATCCTTCTTACATATTTTATTTGCATAAATAATGTTTCTCCAAGAACAATTACTCTGGTCTTTGCTATTTTTGGGCAGGACCATTATTTGTTACAAAGGTGTCGCAAAAGGGCGCGCTAAGATTATTGCACTAGGGTTGGTCCGTGCCATGCTGCTGGACGGCTACATGGGTAAGTCGCCGTCCCCCGCTTCATCAGCGTCGGGGCCAACTCGTCCGTCTGCACCGGCTTACCACGCCATTTCCAACTCGCCCATTCGCACCGGCTTACAACGCCGCGGCCGGTTCATTCGGTTGCTCCTACGGGTGACTTATCCGTGGTTGATTTTTCACAGCGGCGGATAAATTCTGACCTAATGTATCAGGTGACATCTATCTAAGTCCATTTATGAAATGTATTGTCTTTTGTCAAAAGAACAATTACTTTGGGTTGTATTTTTTGATATACTGGATAATTATTCATTGTAAACATGGTCTATACCGTGGGTTTACATCAGTTTGTCGGGACCACGCCTGCGATTAACTTGCCCGTCTGTGCCGGTTTACGACACCGGTGCCGATCTTCCCCGTCCGCACCGGTTTACAATGCCACGACCGATTCATCTATCCGAGCTGCCTCTGATGTTGCGGTCGCTTTTGTCGTCCGTCTCTCACGGTCTGGTCTACATCAACATACCGGGCCGCATCTGTCTGCATGAGCTGTTTATTGGGTATGAGCAAGTCACAGCTTGGGTAGCCCGATTTTCTTTCAAATTGGAGACAAATTATCATCAAACCGCCATTTGCACTGGATGGTTCAATGGGCGGGCACACAAGTCGCCGCCACTACAGTTTTGATTAACTTCAAATCGTCAGTTGGAAGAAACCATTGGCCGAGTTGCTGACACAGCTCATATGGGATCATTTACAACCCGCCGCAGTCACCTCAACCTTCTATGGATTCACATCATGCTATCAACGCCAATGATATACAAGTTATGCCAGTTTATATCACGGTCAAATATGGAGAGTCTCAAGCCAACTCCTCGAGACACCTTTGAGACTCGGGGGCTACGATGACATGACTCAATGAATATTGCCAGTTTCAGCAAATTTAAGAACCCCAGGACGATGGAGGGAAGGATAACCCGGTCCCGGAGGCTACTGTTATATTGATGAAAGTTTAAAGGCCATCAGAAAATTTCCGGGTTAGAAAGTATATGACAGTTACAAAATCCCGGCTCAATGAAGAAGATCCGGGTCATCAGAAAGGATTCCGGTTTAAAATCCGGCTCAAGGGAAGTCAGTCTGATTGAAGCTCTCAAATATCCGGTTTACAGTCCGGTTCAATGGAAATCTGTTCTCCCACAAAGCTTTGAAGGTCTCCATATCCGGTTCAAGATCCCGGTTCAAAAAGAATTTATCTCTGGCAAAAAGTTAAAAATTGCCAAAGAGGACCTGCTGCCACAATGCGCGGTTCAAACATGGATATTCCGCCTTACTGGCCTGACATATTATTGATCACATGGGGGCTTCTGCTTCATAAAGCGGGGTCTCTGGTCTTTTACATCATGTGAGGTTACACGGAGTTGCTCTAAAGCGGCCTCCGGTTTACCCCTTGAGTTCGCTTTGCTAAAAGCATCGTGTTATATCACTTGGAGGATTGGTCGTGTCCGAACCAATACCATGCCTCTTGATAGGCGAGAGCCACCAGATCACTTGGGGACTTGGTCATGTCTGAACTAGTCATGCCTCTTGGTCGGCCTAAGGCCACAGAATCACTTGGGGGCTTAGTCGAACCCGAACCATGACCACGCCATTTGGTCGACATAAATGCCACAGAATCACTTGGGGACCTGGCTGACTAGAACCATAGTTACACCTAACGGGAGCTTGGTCGTGTTTGGCCATGGTAACGCCATTTGATCAGCTTAAATAAACCTTTTTTGGCAAATGTTTTTGTCGTTGCTTTTGCTTCACACTTTTCTTTGAAGGGGTTTTTTGCTTTTCATTGTGTTTTTTAAACCGACAAAGTTTTTTAACCAATCAATTGACGGAACACAGTTCACGTCAATCCAGAGACTATTTTCCCGGTTTGATCCTTGTTGTTAACATCCTCTTATGGAGTAACACGGTGTTTATCACAACCTGGCACGGTTTTATTATAAACCGGCACAATATGGAAGGAGTTATCAGTACTCAAGATTTGGGTTATCACCCTTACTAAAAATAGTTGGTAAAACCAACGATGTGATTCAATGTCACAGGTATGATATATTTCATATTTGATTATTCTGAATGCAGCCTTGGTTATAAACCCAGGTTATATGTTGGGCATTATGACCTGTCCGGCAGTAAACCGCCAGGATACTTTAAACTTGTTGTATGCAGAAACAGGTTGAATAAAGCATGATCACCGGTGTTTATTAAACCGGTAGTATGATCCGGTGTTTATTAAACCGGCCTGGCTTTGGACAATAAGTCGCCATTATATATTTGGATTGCGCCATTGGAATCATGCGCTTATAAATCATTGGGTTATATTATTCAAATAGCCAAACTTGGCTGAAATTTCATTATGATGTTGAATGAATAAGGTTTTCATACCGGATTATATTATCTTGAATAGCCAACATGGCTGGATTTTTATTATTAAGGTTTTCAAAGTCGCTATAGCGCAATGTCTACTCTTTTATCAAAGGATATGATTTATTCTACAATGGAAGGAATAGTCCCGAGTCGCTGCAGGCTTACAACACGGCACTTGGGGGCTACATTATTCAAATTAAGATCACATGCAAGTCTCATGTCACTGCAAGCATGCACCATGACACTTGGGGGCTAATGCAAAGTCATTTTTACTAGTCTTATTAAAGACCCGATTCATCATATTATAATGAGCCGACCCTTGGGGCTACCAATTGCTCCTGTCAACAATTCAAGGTACACAAGTTTTCGTCCATAATATTGAAGAATCCATTGCTCAGTTGGTAAAGCACAAAGCTCTTAACCTTGTGGACGTGGGTTCAAGCCCTACGATGGAAGCTACATTATAATATGTTATTTTCATTAAAGTATATATATCAAGTCCCGGTTCAGTATTATCTTACTAAGCCGGCCCTTGGGGGCTACACGTTGCTGTTCAAAGTTTACAAGATTATACTTACAAAGTCCCTGCTCATTATTGCATAATGACCCGGCCCTTGGGGGCTACACTGATTGAAGTTTTTATAAGCAATTGCAAGTTCCAGGTTGCTGCAAGCATGACAACCCGGCCCTTGGGGGCTACACTGATTGAAGTTTTTATAAGCAACTGCAAGTTCCAGGTTGCTGCAAGCATGACAACCCGACACTTGGGGGCTACATATATGGAGTATTCAGTTTATATGATTGAGATGAACAAACCAGATTTTTTCATGGTTGAAACACTTATTGGAGCAAGTCTTAAGTTATCACTATGTTCTCCTCTTAAGACTTGGGGGCTACAGGTATTATGCATATAAAGGAGGAATATCTTCATTTTATCAGTTTTGAGCAAATCAGGAAGATCAATTACATGACCTGGTGTTGACAACAATTATGACTTGGTGCTATCAATATTTATAAACCGGCCATTTTGGTAATATTAAACCGGCAAGTTTTACATCTTCAAACCGGCTGAATATCAGATAAGTATTTTCAGACCCATATTTCTTAAACCGGCGCTTTAGGAGCTGATTCAAAGGAGTTATTCTTCACAATATTTCTCGGTGACAAACCAATGTCGGCAAATTGATTATGAAGCTGGTCTGTTGACCCGGATTTCCCAGAAGGAGGAAATAACAAGGACTTAAGGATGATCAGGTACCGGTTTACAAAAATTCTTAACCCGGAGCATAACCTGTCAAATTTGTTCTTGTGTTTATTTTGCAGCATAAGTTTACCATGAATAAATCCAAGCTAGACTTGGGGGCTAATGTCGGGGATATACCCCGCGGTGTAAACCGGCCGAAAGTTAACCCGGCCGAACTTGGCGGTTTATCTGAAGACCCTGCTGACACTTGGCGAGTTACTGGCGACCCGCCCTGACCTGGCAGTTTACAAGCAACCCACCTGGTCATTATGAATCACTGGTGATCCGGCGTGCGGGATCGACGGATGACAAGGCCCAAAGCCCAGAAGGCCGGTTCACGTTTAACGGTGGGCCGGTTTAAGAGGAAAGGCATGAGGAACATTATCTTAGAAGGAGATAAGACCTGTACTTGTATCCGGTTTGTATTAGAGATAGACTAGTCCTAATCCTAATAGGACTCCACATGTAAACCGCCCCTTCAACATATATAAGGAGGGGCGGGGCTCCCCAAAAGGGGACAAGATTCACAAGTTCCTCAAGTTGGACAAGTTAGGTTTAGACAATAGCTCTCAAGATAGAGCACTCTTGTAACCATGATCATCATCATCAATATCAACGAAGCAGGATGTAGGCTTTTACCTCCACCATGAGGGGCCAAACCTGGGTAAAACATCGTGTCTCTCATCCCGCTCAACCCCTCTCAAGCTACCACATAGATGCGTTGGCCTCGCGACTAAGTCCTGACACTAAGGACATCTGCCGTGAAAATTCCACGACAGACCATCTTCATCCTACGCCTCCTACAGATTGATAAACCTTAGGTCATTCACTTGAGGGAAATTTGCTACTGTCCTACAAACCTCTACACTTGGAGGCCCAACAACGTCTACAAGAAGAAGGTTGTGTAGTAGACATCAAGCTCTTTTCTGGCGCCGTTGCCGGGGAGGTGAGTGCTTGAAGGTATATCTTAGATCTTGCAATCGAGTCTTTTAGTTTCTTGTTTGATCACTAGTTTAGTTTATAAAAGAAAACTACAAACAAAATGGAATTGAGTTTGTCTCATACACTTCACCTTTTTAATATCTTTCGTGAGTATGATGGAAAGGATAATTGTGCTCAAGTGCTAGAAGAAGAAATATATAAAATGTTTGGCACTAAATATTTGAATGATGAGCATGATTGCAATGTTGTTAGTATGAATTCCTTGAATATCCATGATGCTAATGATATGCAAAGCCACAAGCTTGGGGAAGCTATGTTTGATGAAGATGATATTTTTTGTCCCCCAAGCTTTGATGAGCAAATTTATTATGATGAAAGCATGCCTACTATATATGATGATTATTGTGATGACACGTATGCTTTAAAGAATAATGATAACAATGAAACTTGTCATCTTGATTTCAATTTTCAATCCCATGATAGTTATTTTGTTGAGTTTGCTCCCACTATTATTCATGAGAAGAAATTTGCTTATGTGGAGAGTAGTAAATTTTCTATGCTTGTAGATCATGAAAAGAATGCTTTAGGTGCTGGTTATATTGTTGAATTCATTCATGATGCTACTGAAAATTATTATGAGGGAGGAATATATGCTTGTAGGAATTGTAATAATATCAAGTTTCCTCTCTATGTGCTTAAAGTTTTGAAGTTATGCTTGTTTTACCTTCCTATGCAAGTTGATTCTTGTTCCCATAAGTTGTTTGATCACAAAGTCCCTATGCATAGGAATCATGTTAGACTTAAATGTGCTAGTCATATTCTTCATGATGCTCTCTTTATGTTACAATTCTTATCTTTTATGTGAGCATCATTGAAATCATCATGCCTAGCTAGGGGCATTAAACGATAACGCTTGTTGGGAGGCAACCCAATTTTATTTTAGTCCCTTGATTTTTGTTCCTGTTTAGTAATAAATAATTCATCTATACTCTGTTTAGATGTGGTTTTATGCTTTTAATTAGTGTTTGTGCCAAGTAGAACCTTTGGGAAGACTTGGGGGAAGTCTTGTTGATCATGCTGTCAAAAACAGAAACTTTAGCGCTCACGAGAATTGCTGCCATTTTTATTTGGAGAGTGATATTTAGTTACTTCTTGTTGCATATGATTAATAGATAAATTCCTCAGGTTCATAAATTTATTTGAGAATTTTATGAGTTCCAGAAGTATACGTTTGATCCAGATTACTAAAGACTGTTCTGTTTTTGACAGATTCTGTTTTTCATGTGTTGTTTACTTATTTTGATGAATCTATGGCTAGTAAAAGAGTTTATAAAACATAGAGAAGTTTGAATACAGTAGGTTTAACACAAATATAAATAAATAATGAGTTCATTACAGTACCTTGAAGTGGTGATTTATTTTCTTTCGCTAACGGAGCTTACGAGTTTTCTGTTAAGTTTTGTGTTGTGAAGTTTTCAAGTTTTGGGTAAGGTTTCAATGGACTATGGAATAAGGAGTGGCAAGAGCCTAAGATTGGGGATTCCCAAGTCACCCCAAGGTAATATTCAAGGACAACCAAGAGCCTAAGCTTGTGGATGCCCCGGAAGGCATCCCCTCTTTCGTCTTCGTTCATCGGTAACTTTACTTGGAGCTATATTTTTATTCGCCACATGATATGTGTTTTTCTTGGAGCATCAATTTATTTTGTTAGAATTTTATTTCTGTTATTTATAACAATGTTTTGCATCTTTTATTTCAATAAAAGTGGCATTGATAGCCCTTACTATGCCTATGTTACAAGTATACATGTTGCTGTTTGAAAACAGAAAGTTTACCGCTGTTGCAATAATTCCCTAGAAATTCAGAATGTGATAAAATGTTGAAACCTTTTGAATATTAAGCTATGATAAATTTACTACAGTGTGAATTTTATTTCATAATTTTTGGAGCTAGGGAAGTATGGATGTTGCAGCATTCTTTACAGACTATCCTGTTTAGGCAGATTGCTGTTATGTTTGCATTGTTTGCATATGTTTGCTTCTTTAATGATTCTATTTGAGGATAGGACTATTAAATATGCAGAGGAATTTAGTATGAAATGTTGAATAATAATTTTAGTGATTTGCTACAGTAAAGTATGATAAGGTTTTGGCAATGATTTATACTAACTTATCTCACGAGTCCTTGTTGAGTTTTGTGTGCATGAAGCTTTTGAGATTTAGGGAGACCGTGATATGAGAGGAATTAAGGAGACACAAAAGCTCATGCTTGGGGATGTCCAAGGCACCCCAAGATAATATTTCAAGAAGTCTCAAGCATATAAGCTTGGGGATGCCCCGGTTGGCATCCCACCTTTCTTCTTCAACAACTATCGGTTAGTATCAGTTGATCCTAAGTTTTTGCTTCTTCACATGATGTTTTCTATTCTTAGAATGTCATTTTCTTTTGCTTTGCTTGCTGTTCGAATAAAATACCAAGATCTGAAATTATTAAATGTTAGAGAGTCTTCACATAGTTGCATAATTATTCGACTACTCATTGATCTTCACTTATATCTTTCGGAGTAGTTTGTCATTTGCTCTAGTGCTTCACTTATATCTTTTAGAGCATGGTGGTAGTTTTATTTTGAAGAAATAGATGAACTCTCATGCTTCACTTATATTATTTTGAGAGTCTTAAATAGCATGGTAATTTGCTTAAAATCCTAATATGCTAGGTATTCAAGAATAATAAAATTCTCTTATGAGTGTGTTGAATACTAAGAGAAGTTTGATACTTGATGATTGTTTTGAGATATGAGGATGGTAATATTAGAGTCATTCTAGTTGAGTAGTTGTGAATTTGAGAGATACTTGTGTTGAAGTTTGTGATTCCCGGAGCATGCACGTATGGTGAACCGTTATGTGACGAAGTCGGAGCATGATTTATTTATTGATTGTCTTCCTTATGAGTGGCGGTCGAGGACGAGCGATGGTCTTTTCCTACCAATCTATCCCCCTAGGAGCATGCGCGTAGTACTTTTTTTCCATAACTAATAGATTTTTGCAATAAGTATGTGAGTTCTTTATGACTAATGTTGAGTCCATGGATTATACGCACTCTCACCCTTCCACCATTGCTAGCCTCTCTAGTACCGCGCAACTTTCGCCGGTACCATAAACCCACCATACACCTTCCTCAAAACAGCCACCATACCTACCTATTATGGCATTTCCATAGCCATTCCGAGATATATTGCCATGCAACTTTCCACCATTCCGTTTATTATGACACGCTTCATCATTGTCATATTGCTTAGCATGATCATGTAGTTGACATTGTATTTGTGGCAAAGCGATCATTCATAATTCTTTCATACATGTCACTCATGCATCATTGCACATCCCGGTACCCCGCCAGAAGCATTCATATAGAGTCATACTTTGTTCTATTATCGAGTTGTAATCATTGAGTTGTAAATAAATAGAAGTGTGATGATCATCATTAATAGAGCATTGTCCCAAATAAAAAAAGAAAAGAAATAAAGGCCAAAAAAAGAAAGGCCAAATAAAAAAAGAAATGCCAAATAAAAATAAAATAAAAGGGACAATGCTACTATCCTTTTACCACACTAGTGCTTTAAAGTAGCACCATGATCTTCATGATAGAGAGTCTCCTATGTTGTCACTTTCATATGCTAGTGGGAATCTTTCATTATAGAACTTGGCTTGTATATTCCAATGATGAGCTTCCTCAAAATGCCCTAGGTCTTCGTGAGCAAGCGAGTTGGATGCGCACCCACTAGTTTCTTTTGTTGAGCTTTCATATACTTATAGCTCTAGTGCATCCGTTGCATGGCAATCCCTACTCACTCACATTGATATATATTAATGGGCATCTCCATAGCCCGTTGATACGCCTAGTTGATGTGAGACTATCTTCTCCCTTTTTGTCTTCTCCACAACCACCATTCTATTCACCCTATAGTGCTATGTCCATGTCTCACGCTCATGTATTGCGTGAAGATTGAAAAAGTTTGAGAACATCAAAAGTATGAAACAATTGCTTGGCTTGTCATCGGGGTTGTGCATGATTTAAATATTTTATGTGGTGAAGATGGAGCATAGCCAGACTATATGATTTTGTAGATATAACTTTCTTTGGCCATGTTATTTTGAGAAGACATGATTGCTTAATTAGTATGCTTGAAGTATTATTATTTTTATGTCAATATGAACTTTTGTCTTGAATCTTATGGATCTGAATATTCATATCACAAGTAGGAAGAATTACATTGAAATTATGCCAAGTAGCACTCCGCATCAAAAATTCTTTTTTATCATTTACATACTCGAGGACGAGCATGAATTAAGCTTGGGGATGCTTGATACGTCTCCAACGTATCTATAATTTTTGATTGCTCCATGCTACATTATCTACTGTTTTGGGCAATATTGAGCTTTAATATCCACTTTTATATTATTTTTGGGACTAACCTATTAACCGGAGGCCCAGCCCAGATTTGCTGTTTTATGCCTATTTCAGTGTTTTGAAGAAAAGGAATATCAGACGGAGTCGAAACGGAATGAAATCAACTGGAGAAGTTATTTTTTGAAGGAAACACACCCGATGGACTTGGACCCTACGCCAAGGAAGGAACGGGGTGCTCACGAGGGTGGGGGGCGCGCCCCCTGTCTCGTGGGGCCCTCGTGGCTCCCCTGACGTACCTCCTGCACCCATATATACCTATGTGACCTAAAACTTAAAGAACGCAAAATAGATCGGGAGTTCCGCCGCAGAAGCCTCCGTAGCCACCAAAAACCAATCGGGACCCTGTTTCGGCACCCTGCCGGAGGGGGGAACCCTCACCGGTGGCTATCTTCTGTTGGGGATCGTAGCAGAAATTTAAAATTTTCTACGCATCACCAAGATCAATCTATGGAGTAATCTAGCAACGAGGGAAGGGGAGTGCATCTACATACCCTTGTAGATCTGAAAGCACAAGTGCTCCCTAGGTGGTTTGGGTAATTGATGACAACATATCTCTTGTTGGACTAATGTTTCTATCTAGTATGTTTCAGATAAGTTCAACAATGGAGTGGCATGGACTAAAGGTTGTGGGAACTCCTTCAAGATGCTAAGGACAAGGGATTGGCTAAAGCTTCAAGCTCAAGACTCTTCATTTTACAGTTTAGTGATCCAAGATCACATTGAGTCCATAGGAAAAGCCAATACTATCAAGGAGGGATGAGGTGTTGCTTAATGAGCCTCTTGCTTCATGTGCTTAGTGATATGCTCCAAAACCCTCAACTACTTTCCCATATCCACATATGACCTAAACCCTAACCCAAACTCGGTCCTACCGATTCTTTCTATCCGGCGCCACCGAGTTTCACTTGTCATAAGCCACTGCCAAACCCTAGCAATTCGGTTCTACCGATAGGGATCTCAGTCTCACCGAGATGGGATTGCAAACTCTCTGTTTCCCTTCCGTAACTTTTCGGTCTCACCAAAAGAGCGGATCGGTCCCACCGAGATTGCAATGTAAATTCAGTGTTTCCTTTTTGTAACTTTTCGGTCTCACCGAAAGAGCAAATCGGTCCCACCGAGTTTGCCTGACCAACTCTCTGGTTAGCTTATTACCAAACTCGGTCTCACCGAGTTTGTGTAATCGGTCTCACCGAGATTACATTATGCCCAAACCCTAACCATATCGGTCCTACCGAGTTGAATGTCAGTCCCACCGAAAATCTCTAACGGTCACTAGGTTTACCTTTTCGGTCCGACCGAGTTTGTTGATTCGGTCCCACCGAGATTGGAAAACTGTGTGTAATGGTTGGATTTTGTGTGGAGGCTATATATACCCCTCCACCTCCTCTTCATTCGTGGAGAGAGCCATCAGAACACATACACAATTCCATCTCATATGTTTTGAGAGAGAACCACCTACTCATGTGTTGAGACCAAGATATTCCATTCCTACCATATGAATCTTGATCTCTAGCCTTCCCCAAGTTTCTTTCCACTCAAATCTTCTTTCCACAAAATCCAAATCCTATGAGAGAGAGTTGAGTGTTCGGGAGACTATCATTTGAAGCACAAGAGCAAGGAGTTCATTACCTACACACCATTTGTTACTTCTTGGAGAGTGGTGTCTCCTAGATTGGCTAGGTGTTACTTGGGAGCCTCCGACAAGATTGTGGAGTTGAACCAAGGAGTTTGTAAGGGCAAGGAGATCGCCTACTTCATGAAGATCTACCGCTAGTGAGGCAAGTCCTTCGTGGGCGATGGCCATGGTGGGATAGACAAGGTTGCTTCTTCGTGGACCCTTTGTGGGTGGTTGCTTCTTCGTGGACCCTTCGTGGGTGGAGCCCTCCGTGGACTCGCGCAACCATTACCCTTCGTGGGTGGAGCCCTCCGTGGACTCGCGCAACCGTTACCCTTCATGGGTTGAAGTCTCCATCAACGTGGATGTAGGATAGCACCACCTATCCGAACCACGGGAAAAACATCCGTGTCTCCAATTGCGTTTGAACTCTCCAAACCCTTTCCCTTACATTCTTGCAAGTTGCATGCTTTATTTTCCGCTGCCTATACACTCTTTGCATGCTTGCTTGATATGTATTGTGAATGTTGAAATTATGCCTAAACTCCACTTAAACCGAAAAAGCTTAAAAATTGCAACTTTAGCATTAAGTGTCTAATCATCCCCCCTCTAGACACATCTACTTCAAGATCCTACAAGTGGTATCAGAGCTTTGGTCTCCATTGCCTTGGTTTAATCACCATTGGAGGAAGATGGATGTGTCTACCTTAGGGAGTCTTAGACATGGAGTGCCTATTCTTGATGGAGAGTATTTTCATGAGTGGAAAAATGAGATGCTTGTAATTTTCAATCAATATCATTTGAACAAGTATATTGCTAGCCCTTGTGCACCTCATATTGATCCTTTGCATCCTACCCTAGATGAAGATATTGACATGATTCACAATCTTAGAACTATTGAGCTCATCATTAGAGGATTGCCCAAAAATTTGATTGCTAGTTTGCCTACTCTTAATTGTGCCTATACTATATGGAATTTTCTTGAGGAACGATTTCCTGATCATTCCTTGAAAACTTTGGATGAAATTCTCCATAAATCTATTGCCTTTAGTAAGATGAACTCTAGTGATCCTAGTTTTGGTAATTGTCTATTTGAACTTACCAATCTTAAGCATGCTAAAGGAGATGTTGGAATCATTAGTGACATCATATTCGAAGCTATAAGAATTCATAAAAGTGACCACTTTGATGATCATTTATCTAATGAATTACCCTCTCTAGGAAATGATGAGTCACAAGATCATGATGAACATGGATACTATGATGATGATGATGATAGTGACTTCGATCTTGATGATGCAATGAGACATTTTGGTCTTATGGCAAATCTTCAGGGATATGAATCAGGAGGAAAGGAATGGGTTCTAAATAGTGGATGTACTAATCATATGACCGGAGATGAAGAGATGTTTCATGAGCTTGCTGAAAATGACGGCCCTCGAAAATATGTCACCTTTGGTGATAATTCAAAGGGTAAAGTGGTTGGCCTTGGTAAGGTGGCCATCTCACATGATAGTTCCATTCAAAATGTCATGCTCGTTGAATCTCTTGGCTACAACTTACTTTCAGTATCTAGACTTGCTGATTTCGGTTTGAATGTCCTATTTACTGAGGTAGAGTGACAAGTATTTCATCGAGACAATCATAAAATGGTTTTTACCGGTATGTGTAGAGGTGATCTTTACATTGTCGATTTCTCTAAAAAGGGACAACCTAAAACTTGCTTTATTGCTAAATCCTCAAAAGGTTGGTTGTGGCATAGACGACTAGGTCACGTTGGCATGAGAAACCTTGACAAGCTTATTAAAGGAAATCATATCCTTGGAGTTAATGATGTCATATTTGATAAGGATAGACTTTGCAGTGCTTGTCAAGCAGGTAAACAGGTTGGAGGAAGGCATCCCGTGAAGAACATCATGACCACAAGAAGGCCACTCGAGCTACTTCATATGGATCTTTTTGGTCCCAATGCCTACAAGAGTCTCGGTGGAAATTCCTTTGGTCTAGTTATAGTTGATGATTTTTCAAGATTTACGTGGGTGTTCTTTCTTAATGACAAGTCGCAGGTCCAGAAGATCTTCAGAAACTTCGCTAGGAAGGCCCAAAATCAGTTTGAAGTGAAGATCAAGAAGGTTCGGAGTGACAACGGAACGGAGTTCAAGAACGCAAATGTGGACACCTTTCTTGACGAAGAAGGGATTTCACACGAGTTCTCGGCTACGTACACACCTCAACAAAATGGAGTTGTTGAGAGGAAGAACCAGACGCTCATCGAAATGGCAAGAACGATGCTTGATGAATACAAGACGCTAAAGCACTTTTGGGCAGAAGCGGTTGAGACAGCTTGTCACGCAACAAATCGCTTATATCTTCACAAGCTACTCGGCAAGACGGCATACGAGCTTCTCACTGGTAACAAACCCCAAGTTGGATACTTTCGAGTATTCGGCTCAAAGTGCTACATTCTTGATAAGCATCATCGTTCAAAGTTTGCTCCTAAATCTCATGAAGGTTTTCTACTTGGTATGGCTCAAACTCTCACACTTACCGTGTCTACAACAATTTCACCCGAAAGGTTGAAGAGACGGTAGATGTGAAGTTTGATGAATCTAATGGCTCGCAAGTAGAGCAATTGCCAATTGATGTAGGAGACAAAGACCCTTCAAAAGCAATCCAAGACTTGTCCATTGGCAAAGTTCGTCCAACGAAGGTGAAGGAGAGTACTTCATCCGTCCAAGTGGAAGCTTCTACTTCACGACAAGGTGAACCAAGAATCGACACGGAAGCATCCACAAGTGGGACACACCAAGATGAAGAAGACAAGGAAATGCATCAAGACGAACATCAACAACCTCCTTCTCCACCACGACAAGAGAACGACGACATCAACAATGAAGAAGGCCAAGAATAAGAACAAGATGAAGAAGATGTTCAACGAAGACCCAAGCAAAACCTCTCACGAGTTCGAGCAAGAATTGCCAAAGATCATCCCGTCGAGCAAATCCTCAATGATATACAAACCGGGAGAATCACTCGCTCAAAGACTCGTTTAGCTAACTTTTGTGAAAACTATTCATTCATCTCTAGCATTGAACCTATAAAGGTTGAAGAAGTATTGGAAGATCCAGATTGGATAAACGCTATGCATGAAGAGCTACACAACTTTGAGAGAAACCAAGTTTGGACATTGGTTGAGAAGCCCGACAACAACCACAACATCATTGGTACCAAATGGGTGTTTCTCAACAAGCAAGATGAAGATGGACAAGTGGTTCCCAACAAATCACGTCTCGTCGCCCAAGGGTACACACAAGTCGAAGGTATGGACTATGGTGAGACATATGCTCCCGTTGCTAGACTTGAGTCCATTCGCATCTTACTTGCCTATGCTAATCACCATAATATCACCTTGTACCAAATGGACATCAAAAGTGCTTTTCTAAATGGTGAAATAGAGGAGGAAGTTTATGTCAAACAACCTCCCGGCTTTGTCAATCCTAAGAAACCTAATCATGTTTACAAACTTCACAAAGCTCTTTATGGTCTTAAACAAGCTCCTAGAGCATGGTATAAATGCTTGACCAAGTTCCTTATTGCAAGTGGTTTTGAAATTGGTAAAATTGATTCTACTCTTTTTACTAAAAGGGTTAATGGAGAACTATTTGTATGCCAAATTTATGTTGATGATATCATATTTGGTTCAACTAACCCTCTCTTTAGTGAAAAGTTTGGAAAGCTAATGTCAGAAAAGTTTGAGATGTCTATGATGAGTGAACTCAAATTCTTTCTCGGTTTGCAAATCAAGCAAACTAAGGAAGGTACATTTGTCTCTCAAACAAAGTACACCAAGGACTTATTCAAGAAGTTCAATATGCAAGAATGCAAATGTATGTCTACACCCATGCCTACTAGTGGACATAATGATTTAACCAAAGATGGTGAACCGGTTGATCAAAAGGTTTATCACTCTATGATTGGTTCATTGTTATACCTATGTGCTTCACGTCCCGATATTATGCTAAGTGTGTGCATGTGTGCACGATATCAAGCTGCTCCTAAAGAATGTCATCTTAAGGCTGTGAAAAGGATAGTGAGATACTTAATCCATACACCAAACTTTGGCATTTGGTATCCTAAGAGATCTTCTTTTGATCTTGTTGGCTATTCCGACTCGGATTATGCCGGAGACAAGGTTGATAGAAAGTCCACTTCGGGTACTTGTCAATTTCTTGGTAGATCTCTTGTGTCTTGGTCTTCCAAGAAACAAAACTCGGTATCCTTATCCACCGCCGAAGCAGAATACATTGCCGCTGGTTCATGTTGTGCTCAATTACTTTGGATGACCCAAACTCTTAAAGATTATGGGATCTATGTGAAACATGTTCCACTACTTTGTGACAATGAAAGTGCTATCAAAATTGGTCATAATCCTGTACAACATTCTCGAACTAAGCATATTGAAGTTCGTCATCATTTCATCCGAGATCATGTTGCTAAGGGTGACATTGATCTTAAGCATGTTCGCACCGATAAGCAATTAGCGGATATATTTACTAAACCTCTTGATGAGAAAGTGTTTTGCAGGTTGAAAGGAGAATTGAACATCATTGATGCTTCGAACTTGGAGTAGAAACTCCATTGGATACATGCAAGACATGAGCTTATGACTAATCCATGATATATCTCTTATGATAACTATCTTATGTCTTGGATATATTTGCACCTTGCATGTTGTCTAACCCATGTAGGTGCTTGGTTGAATCTAATTCCATGAGATTGCGACTCACTCACATCTTGAGCAATCTCTACATCACCAAGACTCTATACAATGGTGGTTGAAGACAAGGAAGCACAAAACCATTCAAACATATCCTTTGGCAAATTCTATGTTGAGCTTCATGATTGTCATTTTTGGATACACAAGTGCTATTCCTTGCAAGAACTAACCCATGTAGGTAGATGAACTCAAACTCCAAGTGGTGCTCCCAACTCTTGATGAGCTACATCAACCTTGAGCACCCACACAAGTTCAACTACATGAGCAAGAACCACACCACCACCCAAGGTATGTTATTCCATCTTAGAGAAGCTTTACTCCAAGACATGAGTCAAAGCAACTCAACAAGATGTGAATACATCAAGATGCTTAAACGAAAAATGGTAACCCCATTTTGAGCTTAAAACGATGAGTATGACCTATGATCAAGTGTTCTCACTTGACTCCTAAGTCAATATACTCTAACATAGGTGACTATGTCACCGCCCAACTCTAGATGAAGTTCTCCTGTGTTCTTTTTTGTGTTATTGCATTTGTCTCATGCATGTTTATTTTCTTTCTCTTTTTCAAAAAAAACTTCATCTAGATCTTTCAGTTTCTTCTCTTTTCTTTTTGTTTTTGTTCTGCATTTTCTGCATTTAATTCCTTGCAAATCCTTCAGGTAATTCATTGCAAATCTTTGTGAGATCCTACATGTCTAGTGGGCTGAGGTGACAAGTGTTTTTCTCTGTGTAAACTCGGTTTCACCGACTTGCAATTTTCGGTCCAACCGAATCTTTTCGGTACCACCGAAATATGCCACTCGGTACCACCGACTTTGCAATCAGAAAAACAGTTTGCCATTTGTTCTACATTTCTTCTGATCCAGCTCCACTCAATGAATCTTGTCCTCTACAAGCATCACAATTTTATCCTTTGCTTTGTGCTGAGTCTCAAGGACCAAACCTATACGACGGATTCCAGAAAGCCCTTCTTGGAAATTGATGTCAAAGGGGGAGAAAGAGATCACATCAAAGCTCAAGGGGGAGAGAAAGTCTCAAGGATCCCAGATGTTGTTAAGGGAAGCTCAAGGGGGAGAGAAAGTCTCAAGGATCCCAGATGTTGTTAAGGGGGAGAGAGAGATTTCCCAGATGTTATTAAGGGGGAGAGAGAGATTTCCAGGGAGAGAAAATACTCAAGGATCGACATGTATTTGCATTAAGTTCTATCCATTTGTATCTTTCAGCTCTGATTTTCTGTTCCCTATCTTCTCCCAATATCCCATGTAAGATTCAGGGGGAGCAAGACACCTAAGGGAAAGAAATCAGTCAAATTCATTGCATATCTTTATTCTTGGGGACATGTTGAATCCAATGTGGTACCTTATACTCACTCTCTACATGTCATCCCAGTCTTGGTTTTCTTGTGGTTTCTTTCGTTTGCTCTGGCTAGTGGTTGTACCTGTGTTATCTAACTTTGTTTGTGCAGGTTCATTCCATCCTAAGCCAACTCAAGACCACAAGGTAAGTATATGCATCAAAATCATGAGTATGAGGAGTTCTTGCTTATGTACATACTGTTTGCAAGAAGGACTCATGAGCATGAAGGTATTTTCCTTGATAATCTTTTGCTCTGATGCATATGGCCAAGATACATGTAACACATTGCCTACTCTGTCATGGTTATGCTCTCACATGCCTCTATATTTCATATTTACATGAGTGCATACATGTAGGGGGAGCCTATGCTTGTTGCATGTCCTTCCAAAGCTTTACTTGCTGTTCTTTATATCCTTATCTAAAGCTTTGATGTATGTTGCCATCAATTACCAAAAAGGGGGAGATTGAAAGCACAAGTGCTCCCTTGGTGGTTTTGGTAATTGATGACAACATATCTCTTGTTGGACTAATGTTTCTATCTAGTATGTTTCAGATAAGTTCAACAATGGAGTGGCATGGACTAAAGGTTGTGGGAACTCCTTCAAGATGCTAAGGACAAGGGATTGGCTAAAGCTTCAAGCTCAAGACTCTTCATTTTACATTTTAGTGATCCAAGATCACATTGAGTCCATAGGAAAAGCCAATACTATCAAGGAGGGATGAGGTGTTGCTTAATGAGCCTCTTGCTTCATGTGCTTAGTGATATGCTCCAAAACCCTCAACTACTTTCCCATATCCACATATGACCTAAACCCTAAGCCAAACTCGGTCCTACCGATTCTTTCTATTCGGCGCCACCGAGTTTCACTTGTCATAAGCCACTGCCAAACCCTAGCAATTCGGTTCTACCGATAGGGATCTCGGTCTCACCGAGATGGGCTTGCAAACTCTCTGTTTCCCTTTCGTAACTTTTCGGTCTCACCGAAAGAGCGGATCGGTCCCACCGAGATTGCAATGTAAATTCAGTGTTTCCTTTTTGTAACTTTCCAGTCTCATCGAAAGAGAAAATCGGTCCCACCGAGTTTGCCTGACCAACTCTCTGGTTAGCTTATTACCAAACTCGATCTCACCGAGTTTGTGTAATCGGTCTCACCGAGATTACGTTATGCCCAAACCCTAACCATATCGGTCCTACCGAGTTGCATGTCAGTCCCACCGAAAATCTCTAACGGTCACTAGGTTTACCTTTTCGGTCCGACCGAGTTTGTTGATTCGGTCCCACCGAGATTGGAAAACTGTGTGTAACGGTTGGATTTTGTGTGGAGGCTATATATACCCCTCCACCTCCTCTTCATTCGTGGAGAGAGCCATCAGAACACATACACAATTCCAACTCATATGTTCTGAGAGAGAATCACCTACTCATGTGTTGAGACCAAGATATTCCATTCCTACCATATGAATCTTGATCTCTAGCCTTCCCCAAGTTGCTTTCCACTCAAATCTTCTTTCCACAAAATCCAAATCCTATGAGAGAGAGTTGAGTGTTGGGGAGACTATCATTTGAAGCACAAGAGCAAGGAGTTCATTACCTAAACACCATTTGTTACTTCTTGGAGAGTGGTGTCTCCTAGATTGGCTAGGTGTTACTTGGGAGCCTCCGACAAGATTGTGGAGTTGAACCAAGGAGTTTGTAAGGGCAAGGAGATCGCCTACTTCGTGAAGATCTACCGCTAGTGAGGCAAGTCCTTCGTGGGCGATGGCCATGGTGGGATAGACAAGGTTGCTTCTTCGTGGACCCTTTGTGGGTGGTTGCTTCTTCTTGGACCCTTCGTGGGTGGAGCCCTCCGTGGACTTGCGCAACCGTTACCCTTCGTGGGTGGAGCCCCCCGTGGACTCGCGCAACCGTTACCCTTTGTGGGTTGAAGTCTCCATCAACGTGGATGTAGGATAGCACCACCTATCCAAACCACGGGAAAAACATCCGTGTCTCCGATTGCGTTTGAACTCTCCAAACCCTTTCCCTTACATTCTTGCAAGTTGCATGCTTTATTTTCCGCTGCCTATACACTCTTTGCATGCTTGCTTGATATGTATTGTGAATGTTGAAATTATGCCTAAACTCCACTTAAACCGAAAAAGCTTAAAAATTGCAACTTTAGCATTAAGTGTCTAATCACCCCCCCCGTCTAGACACATCTACTTCAAGATCCTACAAGTGGTATCAGAGCTTTGGTCTCCATTGCCTTGGTTTAATCACCATTGGAGGAAGATGGATGTGTCTACCTTAGGGAGTCTTAGACATAGAGTGCCTATTCTTGATGGAGAGTATTTTCATGAGTGAAAAAATAAGATGCTTGTAATTTTCAATCAATATCATTTGAACAAGTATATTGCTAGCCCTTGTGCACCTCATATTGATCCTTTGCATCCTACCCTAGATGAAGATATTGACATGATTCACAATCTTAGAACTATTGAGCTCATCATTAGAGGATTGCCCAAAAATTTGATTGCTAGTTTGCCTACTCTTAATTGTGCCTATACTATATGGAAATTTCTTGAGGAACAATTTCCCGGTCATTCCTTGAAAACTTTGGATGAAATTCTCCATAAATCTATTGCCTTTAGTAAGATGAACTCTAGTGATCCTAGTTTTGGTAATTGTCTATTTGAACTTACCAATCTTAAGCATGCTAAAGGAGATGTTGGAATCATTAGTGACATCATATTCGAAGCTATAAGAATTCATAAAAGTGACCACTTTGATGATCATTTATCTAATGAATTACCCTCTCTAGGAAATGATGAGTCACAAGATCATGATGAACATGGATACTATGATGATGATGATAGTGACTTCGATCTTGATGATGCAATGAGACATTTTGGTCTTATGGCAAATCTTCGGGGATATGAATCAGGAGGAAAGGAATGGGTTCTTGATAGTGGATGTACTGATCATATGACCAGAGATGAAGAGATGTTTTGTGAGCTTGCTGAAAATGACGGCCCTCGAAAATATGTCACCTTTGGTGATAATTCAAAGGGTAAAGTGGTTGGCCTTGGTAAGGTGGCCATCTCACATGATAGTTCCATTCAAAATGTCATGCTCGTTGAATCTCTTGGCTACAACTTACTTTCAGTATCTAGACTTGCTGATTTCGGTTTGAATGTCCTATTTACTGAGGTAGAGTGCCAAGTATTTTGTCGAGACAATCATAAAATGGTCTTTACCGGTATGCGTAGAGGTGATCTTTACATTGTCGATTTCTCTAAAAAGGCACAACCTAAAACTTGCTTTATTGCTAAATCCTCAAAAGGTTGGTTGTGGCATAGACGACTAGGTCACGTTGGCATGAGAAACCTTGACAAGCTTATTAAAGGAAATCATATCCTTGGAGTTAACGATGTCATATTTGATAAGGATAGACTTTGCAGTGCTTGTCAAGCAGGTAAATAGGTTGGAGGAAGGCATCCCGTGAAGAACATCATGACCACAAGAAGGCCACTCGAGCTGCTTTTACAGGGTATCAGTTTTTTATAGTTTGACTCCATGCGGGATCTAAGCTCCCTTACCTTTGACAGGATTGGCAGGAGACGTCCGAACAGATCAATTGTCCGGCTCCTTTGTCCGAAGGCCCAGCGGATGCTCACTTGGCAAACCTGCTGGTTCCGGCACCCTATGTGGTGCCGGAGAAGAAGGCCAAGAAGAAGGCCACGGGGACTCGAAAGAGTGCCCGGCGCCAGGAGGTGTCGGGTCCATCATCCGACGACTCCAAGACGCACTCCTCCCATGAAGACGAGGAGGAGGAAGAAGAGACCTCTCCCCCTCCAGCGGGGGAAGGGAAGAAAAGGAAGGCCGCCCCAACTGGGGAGGCCAAAGGGTCCAAGAAGGGGAAAACCCTTCCTCCGGACTACTCCACCAACGCCGACGACGGCGAAGAGGAGTGGCCGCTCAGGGCCAAGCCCCTGGCGAAATCGTAAGTATCCCGATACCAGAGTAATTCATAGTATTCCTTTATTGCACAACTTTCCCTTATGTCGAATATGATTATGCAGCCCACCCAAAGACCGGCTCGACGCGTCGTCGAGCGGTTCACTGGACTCGTCAGATGTGAAATTGCTTCCGACGGCTTCCTCCCCCCGCCCTACGGACGATGCCGAAGCGTTGTCCCAACAGGTTCCAAGCCAGGAGGAGGAGGTCCTGGAGGCGCCGCAAGGTGACCTCCCGGACTCCAGGAGTGAAGGGGGAAAAACCCCCCAGGGCTCCAAGTCTGGCTCTAGGCCGGACACTGCTCCGAAACCTTCAAAGGTTCCAGAGTCCGGCAGGCGACCTCCTTCCAAGAGGAGCAGGCCCTCCGTGACGGTGACCCCCGTCCAACCGGAGGCGCCGGACAATCTGTTGGAGGTGCTCAAAGGCGCCTCCATCGACGAGGAGCACCGCACCATTATGAGTGCGGTGGTCCAGAAGGTTCAGTCCGCCAGGAACGGACTAACTGAAGCTTGTGCTAGCCTTTTAATAGGCTTTGAGGTAAGTAAAGAATGTATAAATAATATTACTACATAGACAGTAGCCCCTGATGCTCTGTTTGGCATTCGGGAAGAAAAGCCGAATAGAGGATCAAATAAAATTGGCATGAGTCTAACAAAAAGGAGTCAATATGCGTATGCAGGCTTCTCTGCTGGCGTCCGCCGCACTGACTGCGGAGGTGGACACGCTAAAGCAGAACCTCGAGCAGTCCGAGCAAGAGCTCGGGCGTGCCAAGAAGCAGCTCGAGGACAAGGAAGGTAAGAAATACCTTGTTTAAATATATATAAAAAAGGTGCAATTGCAAAAAATGACAGGATTATCGTGGCTATTATAGGGGCCACGTCTAAGGTGGCTATCCTTAAGCAAGCGCTGCTCGAGGCCGAGAAGAGGGCGGCCACGGAGCGCACCGAGCGGGAGAAGTATGAGGCCGAGGTTGGCAAGGTGCGGCAAGAGCTCCAGGCTCTCATGGAAAAACATGAGAGTTTGGAGCTTGACTCAAAGACGCGAGCGTCCGAACTCGCGGTGGCTATTGAAAATGCCAAGTCTGCCAAGGCCGAATTCCAGAAGACCCTCCAGGAGTTGGATGAAGTGAAAAAGATAGCGGCGGGTAAGGCATTGTTTATGCAAAGCAAACACATAACGTGAGTTACTTGTTACTTACCCAAATCCGGAGCTCTCCAGGAGCATTCGCAGATCTTCCCCGTAGCGTGTCTGATGCCGCCACATTCTATCGAGCCGAGGAGGGCAGCTCGACAGAGAAGGTGTTCTGGTCTCACTATGCTGAGGCCGAACACCCCGTGCCCCTAAGCGAGCAGCTGAAGCAACTGGTCGAGCTCCACAAGGCGGCCGAACAGGCCATGAAGGGCCTCATAGTTTGGCTGTGGCCTGGGGAGGCTCTGCCTGGGAGCTATTTTGGGCTGGTGCGGCGGCTGGTGGGGGCCTGTCCAAGGCTCGAAGTCATCAAGCGCTCCGTCTGCATTGAAGATGCCCGTAGGGCCCTTGCCCGTGCTAAGGTGCACTGGGGCAAGCTAGATGCTGAGAAGCTTGTGAAGGACGGGCCTCCGCCGGGGAAGGAGCATCGCAAGCCCGAGAATTATTATAAGGATGTTCTGAAGGGTGCCTGCCTTATGGCAGATGAATGTTCCAGGGATGTAATTTTGGAGTAAAACTCGCTCGTTTTGTCCTGTGCGCTGAAAACTTGTTCATATGCGCTGAGCAATGCTGTTGGAATTTAAAATATTACCTTCTGTGCGGACAATTCTGAGAGATGGCGAGTCGTCGGCTTCTGCCCCCATGCCGCTAGTGCTGGGGTGTTCGGGGATAAACCTGAGCGCTCTTTTTCCCATGTTTGGGTCCTTTGAGGGAGGCGCTCAGCAAAACAAACAAGGCAATCAGACTATAATGCTTGAACACTCTCACTTAGCCATAGAAATCTATAATTATAAATTTCGGCGAAGCCCCTGGTATTCGGAAGACCGAGTTCGGGGCGCTATCCACGCCTTGTCCGGACAGAGCCGACTCCTCGCTCTAAGCGGCATAAGTCTTTAGGGACTCGAAAAACCTCTCGAATAGCGACCAGCTCTCGCTTCATCATGACAGTCAGTTTTAGCTTTCTCTACTGAGGTGCTTGACCCAGCTCAACTGGGGCACAATCGCAGTAGTTCTCCTAGTGCTACCTTAGCCGATATAGCGGAACGTAAGGCACCAAAACATAGGAGCCGGGCAAACCCAACTATTGACCCAAGACATGATTCGGAGCCGATGCATATAATGCTATAAGTTCGGGGTGCTGCACTTGCTAAAATGTTCGGACTTCTCACACCATATTGAGGGGTACTAAAGCCCCTGGCGTATTTTGGCCGTACCAAAGTGTACGGGTGCAACATGTCGTTAAGGAACATATATTTGTAAAAAAAAGAGTAATGCAAAAATAGACAAAGGCTATGCATTGTTTATTAAAAAGGGCTGCGATCAAAGTAGAATGATATAGATAATGCGATAAGCAAAAGGTTGGACTATTTAACATGTCCGTTCCAGGGGCAGGCTGCGGAATGGTATGTGAAACAGGTATACTGCTCGTGATAGAGACCACCTAGGAGTTCCGTATTGCGGCATGGCTTGTCTGCTTCCCTGGTTCTTGCATAATTTGTGCGGCAATTGAACTGCCGAACAGGCCTTCCGAAGAATGGAGTCCTGAAAGTAAGAGAAAATTAAAAAATCGGCAGCCCCTGGTGCGGTTTAAGCCGTGTTTCGGGCGTGCTGTGATGGTGCCCCTCCCCCTGTACCCATGGTATTTCTAGATCGTAGTTATGTACGCGAAGCACTGGTGTTGCATGTTTGCACGGGCTGGGGTTGGGGCCGCATTACTATGCCTGCTCGGAACGTGCCAGGCGGTCTTGTTGTGGGATACTCCGGGCACGCTTAACGGTGTCCGGACGTTTAATGGCCGGACTGGAGAACTGCCTGCAGAGGCTGCTTTGTACTTCCGCTGCAAGGGCCGCCGTGTGCTCCTCCGTTCGGAGGGAACGTTCGGTGTTTCCATTGACTGTAATTACTCCTCGAGGGCCTGGAATCTTGAGCTTAAGGTATGCGTAGTGCGGTACCGCATTGAACTTGGTGAATGCGGTTCGCCCGAGCAGTGCGTGATAGCCACTGCGGAATGGGACTATGTCGAAGATTAACTCCTCGCTTTGGAAATTATCTGGAGATCCGAAGACCACTTCAAGTGTGACTGAGCCTGTACAGTTGGCCTCTACACCTGGTATTACGCCTTTATAGGTCGTTTTGGTGGGCTTAATCCTCGAAGGATCTATGCCCATTTTCCGCACTGTATCCTGGTAAAGCAGGTTCAGGCTGCTGCCGCCATCCATAAGGACTCTAGTGAGATGAAATCCGTCAATGATTGGGTCTAGAACCAATGCGGCAAATCCGCCATGACGGGTGCTAGTGGGATGGTCCCTTCGATCAAAGGTGATCGGGCAGGAGGACCATGGGTTGAACTTTGGGGCGACTGGCTCTACCGCGTATACGTCCCTTAACGCGCGCTTCCGCTCCCTCTTGGGGATGTGGGTTGCGTATATCATGTTCACCGTCCGTACTTGTGGGGGAAAACCCTTCTGTCCACTGTTTTTCGGCGGCCGGGGCTCTTCGTCGTCATCGCTATGCAGCCCCGTGTCTTTATTTTCGGCATTTAACTTGCCTGCCTGCTTGAACACCCAACAATCCCTGTTGGTGTGATTGGCCGGCTTTTCGGGGGTGCCATGTATCTGGCACAAGCGGTCGAGTATTCGATCCAAACTAGACGGGCCCCTAGGATTTCTTCTGAATGGCTTTTTCCGCTGACCGGATTTATAGCCTCTGAATCCGGCATTAAGTGACGTATCCTTAGCATTGTCGCTGTTAGTGCGGCGCTTCTGCTTGTTGCGACGCGACCTGCCACTAATGTCCCTGGTATCCGAATTACCAGGGTTCTTGGTCATATTGTTGCTACGAGCAAGCCAACTGTCATCTCCCGCGCAAAAGCGGGTCATGAGTGTCGTGAGTGCTGCCATAGATTTCAGCTTTTCCTGTCCAAGGTGCCGGGCAAGCCACTCATCACGGATATTGTGCTTGAAGGCTGCTAGGGCCTCTGCGTCCGAACAGTCGACTATTTGATTTTTCTTTGTTAGGAACCGTGTCCAGAATTACCTGGCCGATTCCTCTGGCTGCTGAATTACGTGGCTTAGGTCATCGGCGTCTAGTGGTCGCACATAAGTGCCCTGGAAATTGTCGAGGAATGAGGCTTCCAGGTCCTCCCAACAACCGATTGATCCTGCTGGCAAGCTGTTAAGCCAATGCCGAGCTGGTCCTTTAAGCTTGAGTGGGAGGTATTTGATGGCGTGTAGATCATCGCCGCGGGCCATGTGGATATGAAGGAGATAATCCTCGATCCATACCGCAGGATCTGTTGTGCCATCATATGATTTGATGTTTATGGGTTTGAAACCCTCGGGGATTTGATGATCCATTACTTCGTCTGTGAAGCATAGTGGGTATGCGGCGCCTCTGTACTGGGCTATATCACGACGTAGCTCCAATGAGCTTTGTCTACTATGTTCGGCCCTACCGGATTTGTGTCCGGCGTGACGGTTACTGTCTCGAGTCATGGGGCGCCCACGCGATCCGTAGATCGATCTTGTTTGCCTTGCCTTGTCCTCCAACGTATCTCGCAAGTCTGGCGCATTTTCCCGTGCCTTGGTACGGGGTGCGGCTTGAGTGGAGGGCTGAGAGGCCTCTCTATCGCGGCCACGAGGCGGCCGGTCGGCCGTATCAAGTGCTGGTGATGTAGGTTTAAGTGCTTCCTCCTCTAATCGGGGTGGCAACCTGCGCTTTGGGTAGCTCTTGGAGGGGCGTTCGAGTTTATGCTCTTCGGCCGCAAGGACTTCAGTCCATCTGTCGACTAGCAAATCTTAATCAGCTCTAAGCTGTTGCTGTTTTTTCTTGAGGCTTCTTGCCGTGGCCATAAGCCTGCGTTGAAAACGCTCTTGCTCGACGGGATCCTCTGGCACGACAAATTCGTCGTCGTCGAGGCTTGCCTCGTCTTCAGAGGGAGGCGTATAATTATCGTCCTCGACCTCTCTGTCTGCCGCTCTCTCATGAGGGCTGGATTCTCCATCCTCCTGTGCTGAATCTTGCTGGAGGGGGTTTTCTTCGGCATTCTCCGGAGTATTATTATCTCCCGTTCTGGAATCACCGTATTTGCTTTGGCGGGATTTTGAGCGGCGCCGCTGACGCCGGCGCTTAGGCTGTTTCTTGGAGGGGTCATCCTCCGCTGTTCCATCACCATCTCCTTCTTTTGGGGTGTCCACCATGTATATGTCATACGGCGAGGTGGCTTTCCAGGGCCCAATAGGCGCTGGTTCTTCATCGTCTCCTGCATCGGTGTCCATACCGTCGATGTCTTCGGAGTCAAAGTCCAGCATGTCGGTTAAATCGTCGATAGTGGCTACAAAGTGGGTGGTGGGTGGGCTTTGAATTTCTTCATCGTCCATATCCCAACCTTGCTGACCATAGTCCGGCCAGGGCTCTCCTGATAAAGAGAGAGACTTTAGTGTCTTCAGAATATCGCCGAAAGGCGAGTGCTGAAAGATGACAGCGGCAGTAAACTCCGTGACCGGCGCCCAATCGGACTCGATCGGCAGGGGCGCGGAGGGTTCGGAGTCCGGAGGGGAGTCCGGCTCCTTGGAGTCACGAGTCTCGCGGAGTGCGGGGCTGGTGTTCGGCTCAATCGCCGTTGAGATTGCAGCCCCCGAGGCAGCGTCCAACCACCCATCCTCGATCGGCGCAGTTGTCTCCGAATTAAGGGTCAAAGCCGATGCGGGTGCGGCCTCTAGGGCACTGTTCGGTGGCAGAGCTAGATCATGCTCGTCGTGACAGTGCGGCGCGCTCGGCAGTGGCTCGAATCCATCGAGGATCAAGTCCCCGCAAATGTCAGCCGTGTAGTTTAAACTTCCAAATTTGACCTGACGGCCAGGGGCATAGCTTTCGATCTGCTCCGGATGGCCAAGTGAATTGGCCCGCAGTGCAAAACCGCCGAAGACGAAGATCTGTCCGGGGAGGAAGGTCTCCCCCTGGACTGCATCGCTATTGATGATCGTAGGAGCCATCAAGCCTAACGGCGACGACACAGAGGAACTCTCAATGAAAGCACCAATGTCGGTGTCAAAACCGGTGGATCTCGGGTAGGGGTCCCGAACTGTGCGTCTAGGCCAGATGGTAACAGGAGGCAAGATAAGACTAGTAACAGCAAGTAAATTGACAATATCGACGCCCACAACTGCTTTGTCTTCTACTCGTACATAGAAACTACGCATAGAGCTAGCTCATGATGCCACTATTGGGGATCGTAGCAGAAATTTAAAATTTTCTACGTATCACCAAGACCAATCTATGGAGTAATCTAGCAACGAGGGAAGGGGAGTGCATCTACATACCCTTGTAGATCGCTAAGCGGAATTGTTACAAGAACGCGGATAAAGGAGTCGTACTCGTAGTGATTTAGATCGCGGTTGATTCCGATCTAAGCGCCGAACAACGGCGCCTCCGCGTTCAACACATGTGCAGCCCGATGATGTCTCCTACGCCTTGATCCAGCAAGGGGAGAAGGAGAGGTTGGGGAAGACTCCATCCAGCAGCAGCACGAAGGCGTGGTGGTGGTGGAGGAGCGCGGGACTCCAGCAGGGCTTCGCCAAGCACTACGAGAGACGAGGAGGGAGAGGGGTAGGGCTGCGCCAACAGGGGAAGAACTTCATGTGTTGAGCTGCCCCTTTGCCTCCACTATATATAGGGGGAGAGGGAGGGCTGCGCCCCCACCTAGGGTTTCCACCCTAGGGGTGGCGACATCCCCAATCCCCATCTGGGGTGGCGGCCAAGTGGGGGGGGGGGAGAAGGAGGCGCACCAGGCACGGGCCTTAGGGCCCATCTGCCCTTAGGGTTTGCCCCCTCTTCTCTCTAGGCGCATGGGCCTTGATGGGGAGGCGCCCCAACCCACCTAGGGGCTGGTCCCTTCTCACACTTGGCCCATGTATGCCTCCGGGGCACGTGGCCCCTCCCAGTGGACCCCCGGACCCCTCCGGTGGTCCCGGTACACTACCAGTGATGCCCGGAACACTTCCGGTGGCCAAAACCATACTTCCTATATATCAATCTTTACCTCCGGACCATTCCGGAACTCCTCGTGACGTCCGGGATCTCATCTGGGACTCTGAACAACATTCAGTAACCGCGTACATACTTTCCCTATAACCCTAGCGTCATCGAACCTTAAGTGTGTAGACCCTACGGGTTCGGGAGTCATGCAGACATGGCTGAGACAACTCTTCGGTCAATAACCAACAGAGGGATTTGGATACCCATGTTGGCTCCCACATGCTCCACGATGATCTCATCGGATGAACCACGATGTTAAGGATTCCATCAATCCTGTATACAATTCCCTTTGTCTATCGGTACGATACTTGCCCGAGATTCGATCGTCGGTATCCCGATACCTTGTTCAATCTCATTACCGGCAAGTCTCTTTACTCGTTCCGTAACACATCATCCCGTGATCAACTCCTTGGTCACATTGTGCACATTATGATGATGTCCTACCGAGTGGGCCCAGAGGTACCTCTCCGTTACACGGAGTGACAAATCCCAGTCTCGATTTGTGCCAACCCAACAGACACTTTCGGAGATACCCGTAGTGCACCTTGTTAGCCACCCAGTTACGTTGTGACATTTGGCACACCCAAAGCACTCCTACAATATCCGGGAGTTGCACAATCTCATGGTCTAAGGAAATGATACTTGACATTAGAAAAGCTTTAGCATACGAACTACACGATCTTGTGCTAGGCTTAGGATTGGGTCTTGTCCATCACATCATTGTCCTAATGATGTGATCCCGTTATCAACGACATCCAATGTCCATGGTCAGGAAACCGTAACCATCTATTGATCAACGAGCTAGTCAACTAGAGGCTTACGAGGGACATGGTGTTGTCTATGTATCCACACATGTATCTGAGTTTCCTATCAATACAATTCTAGTATGGATAATAAACGATTATCATGAACAATGAAATATAATATAATAATAACTAATTTATTATTGCCTCTAGGGCATATTTCCAACAGTCTCCCACTTGCACTAGAGTCAATAATCTAGTTCACATCGCCATGTGACCAACATCCAAAGAGTTTACTAGACTCAATAATCTAGTTCACATCACTATGTGATTAATACTCAATGAGTTCTGGGTTTGATCATGTTATGCTTGTGAGAGAGGTTGTAGTCAACGGGTCTGCCATATTCAGATCCCTATGTATTTCACAAAACTTTATGTCATATCGTAGATGATGCTACCACGTTCCACTTGGAGCTATTCCAAATTGTTGCTCCGTTATATGTATCCGATATCTCTACTCAGAGCTATCCGGATAGGTGTTAAGCTTGCATCGACGTAACTCTTTACGTCGAACTCTTTATCACCTCCATAACCGAGAAACATTTCCTTATTCATCTAAGGATAATTTTGACCGCTATCTGGTGATCCACTCCTAGATCACCTTTGCACCCTCTTGCCAGACATGTGGCAAGGCACACATCAGGTGCGGTACTCAGCATGGCATACCGTATAGAGCCTATGACAAAAGCATAGGGGACGACCTTCGTCCTTCCTCTTTCTTCTGCTGTGGTCAATCTTCGAGTCTTACTCAACTTCACACCTTACAACTCAGGTAAGAACCCCTTCTTTGACTGATCTATTTTGAACTCCTTCAAAAACATGTCAAGGTGTGCGTTCTTTGAAAGTATCATCAGGCATTTTGATATATCTCTATAGATCTTGATGCCCAATATGTAAGCAGCTTTATCCAGGTCTTCCTTTGAAAATCACTCTTCAAACAACCGTTTATGCTTTCCAGAAATTCTACTTATTTCAGATCAACAATATGTCATCCACATATACTTATCAGAAATGTTGTAGTGCTCCTACTCACTTTCTTGTAAATACAAGTTTCTAGCAAACATTGTATAAACCTAAAAGCTTTGATCACTCCATCAAAGCATATATTCCGACTCTGAGATGCTTGCTCTAGTCCATAGAAGGATTGCTGGAGCTAGCATACCTTTTAGCATCCTTAGGATCGACAAAACCTTTTATTGTATCACATACAACTTTTTCTTACGAAAAGTGGTAAGAAAACTTGTTTTGACATCCATCTGTCAGATTTCATAATCGAAAACGCTAATGCTAACATGATTCCGACGGACTTAAGCATCGCTACGGATGAGAAATTCTCATCGTAGTCAAATCCTTGAACTTGTGAAAAGACTCTTTCCCACAAGTCGAGCTTCACAGACGGTAACATTGCCGCCCACGTCCGTCTTCTTCTTAAAGATCCATTTATCTCAATGGCTTGCCGATCATCGGGCAAGTCCACCAAAGTCCATACTTTGTTCTGATGCATGGATCCTATCTTGGATTTCATGGCTTCTAACCATTTGTCGGAATACGAGCCCACCATCACTTCTCCATAGCTCGTAGGTTCATTGTTGTCTAACAACATGATATCTAAGACAGGATTACCGTACCACTCAGGAGTAGTACATATCCTTGTCGACCTACGAGGTTCGATAGGAACTTGATCCGAAGCTTCATGATCACTATCATTAACTTCCTATTCAACAGACGTAGGCGCCACAGAAAACATCTTTCTGTGTTGCATCACTCTCTGGTTGAAGTAAAGGTTCGACAACCTCATCAAGTTCTATCTTCCTCCCACTCAATTCTTTCGAGAGAAACTCCTTCTCGAGAAAGGACCCGTTCTTAGCGACAAAAAAATTGCCCTTGGATCTGAGATAAAAGGTATACCCAACTGTCACCTTTGGGTATCCTATGAAGATGTGTTTGTCCTCTTTTGGGTTCGAGCTTCTCCGGCTGAAGCCTTAAGCATCGCAGCCCCAAACATTAAGAAATGACATCTTTGGTTTCTTGCCAAACCAATGTTCGACGTCGTCTCAACGGACTTAGATGGTGCCCTATCTAAAGTGAATGCAGCTGTCTCTAACGCATAACCTCAAAATGAAAACGGTAGATCAGCAAGAGACATGATAGATCGCACCATATCTCATAGGGTTCGATTACAACGTCCGGACACACCATTACCCTGTGGTGTTCCAGGTGGCTTCAACTGTGATACAATTCCACAATGTCTTAAGTGTTTGCCAAACTCATAACTCAGAAATTCTCATTGATCAGATCGTAGGAATTTGATCTTCTTGTTATGATGATTCTTAACTTGACTCTGAAATCGCTTGAACTTTTCAAACGTTTCAGACTTGTGCTTCATTAAGTAAATATACCTATATCTACTCAAATTGTCAATGAAGATGAGAAAATAGCGATATCCACCGCATGCTTCAATTTCTCATTGGATCACATGCATCAGCATGTATGATTTCCAACAAGTCACTTGCCCGTCTCATTGTACCTGAAAACGGGGTCTTATTCATCCTGCCCATGAGGCATGGCTCGCATGTGTCAAGCGATTCAAAATCAAGTGACTCCAAACATCCATCGACATGGAGTTTCTGCATGCATCTTACGCCAATATGACCTAAGCGGCAGTGCCACAAGAAAGTGGCACTATCATTATTAACTCTACATCTTTTGGCGTGAACATGTGTATTCCCACGACCGAGATTCAATGAACCATTCACATAGGGTGCATGACCATGAAAGGTATTATTCATGTAAACAGAATAACCATTATTCTCTAACTTAAATGAATAACCGTATTGCAATGAACATGATATAATCATATTCATGCTCAACGTAGACACCTGATAACATTTATCTAGGTTCAATACTAATCCCGAAGGCAGATGGAGCGTGCGATGGTGATCTCATCAACTTTGGGAACACTTCCAACACACATCGTCACCTCGCCCTTAGCCAGTCTCCGTTTAGTCCGTAGCTTTTGCTTCAAGTCACCAATAATAGTAACTGAACCGGTATCCAATACCCAGGTGCTACCAGGAGTACTAGTGAGGTACACATTAATAACACGTATATACTTTGTTGAAGTTGCCAGCCTTCTTATGTACCATGCATTTGGGGTAATTCCGCTACCAGAGACCGTTCCCCTTACAATAGAAGCACTCAGTCTCGGGTTTGGGTTCAACCTTGGGTTCCTTCACTGGAGCGGCAACTGGTTTGCCATCCATGAAGTTTCCCTTCTAGCCCTTGCCCTTCTTGAAACCAGTGGTCTTGTTAAACCATCAACACTTTATGCTCCTTCTTGATTTCTACCTTTTGTGGTCTTAAGCACCGCGAACAGCTCCAGGATCAACTCCATCCCTTGCATGTCATAGTTCATCATGAAGATCTAGTAGCTTAGTGATAGTGGCTAGAGAACTCTATCAATCACTTTCTTATCTGGAAGTTTAACTCCCACTTGATTTAAGTGATTGTAGCACCCATACATTCTGAGCACATGCTCACTAGTTGAGCTATTCTCCTCCATCTTGTTGGCAAAAGAACTTGTCAGAGGTCTCATACCTCTCAACACGGGCATGAGCCTGAAATCCCTATTTCAGCTCTTGGAACATCTCATATGTCTTATGGCGTTCAAAAAACGTCATTGGAATCCTGATTCTAAGCCGCGAAGTATGGTGCACTAAACTATCAAGTAGTCATCAGGATGTGTCTGTCAGGTGTTCACAACATCCACAGACGACGTTGTAGGGGTTTTCACATCGAGCGATGCATCAAAGACGTAAGCCTTCTGTGTAGCAGTGAGGACACTCCTCGGACTACGGACCCAGTCCCCATCATTGCTTACAATATCTTTCAACTTGGTCTTTCTCTAGGATAGTATTGAAATAGGGAGCTACAACATGAGCTATTTATCTACACATATTTGCAAAGACAATTTAGACTATGTTCATGATAATATAAGTTCATCTAATCAAATTATTTAATGAACTCCCACTCAGATAGACATCCCTCTAGTCATCTAAGTGAAACATGATCCGAGTCAACTAGGCCGTGTCCGATCATCACGTGAGACGCACTAGTCAACATCGGTGAACATCTTCATGTTGATCGTATCTTCTATACGACTCATGCTTGACCTTTCGGTCTTCCGTGTTCCGAGGCCATGTCTGTACATGCTAGGCTCGTCAAGTTAACCCAAGTGTATTGCGTGTGTAAATCTGGCTTACACCCGTTGTATTCGAACGTTAGAATCTATCACACCCGATCATCACGTGGTGCTTCGAAACAACGAACCTTCGCAACGGTGCACAGTTAGGGGGAACACTTTCTTGAAATTATTGCAAGGGATCATCTTATTTAAGCTACCGTCGTTCTAAGCAAATAAGATGTAAAACATGATAAACATCACATGCAATCAAATAGTGACATGATATGGCCAGTATCATTTTGCTCCTTTTGATCTCCATCTTCGGGGCTCCATGATCATCGTTGTCACCGGCATGACACCATGATCTCCATCATCATGATCTCCATCATCGTGTCTTCTTGAAGTTGTCTCGTCATCTATTACTTCTACTACTATGGCTAATGGTTAGCAATAAAGTAAAGTAATTACATGACGTTTATGTTGACACGCAGGTCATAAATAAATTAAGACAACTCCTATGGCTCCTGCCGGTTGTCATACTCATCGACATGCAAGTCGTGATTCCTATTACAAGAACATGATCAATCTCATACATCACATATATCATTCATCACATCCTTTTGGCCATATCACATCACAAGGCATATGCTGCAAAAACAAGTTAGACGTCCTCTAATTGTTGTTGCAAGTTTCTACGTGGCTGCTATAGGTTTCTAGCAAGAAAGTTTCTTACCTATGCCAAAACCACAACGTGATATGCGAATTTCTATTTACCCTTCATAAGGACCCTTTTCATCGAATCCGGTCCGACTAAAGTGGGAGAGACAGACACCCACTAGCCACCTTATGCAACTAGTGCATGTCAGTCGGTGGAACCTGTCTCACGTAAGAGTACGTGTAAGGTCGGTCCGGGCCGCTTCATCCCACAATGCCGCCGAATCAAGATAAGACTAGTAACAGCAAGTAAATTGACAATATCACGCCCACAACTGCTTTGTCTTCTACTCATACATAGAAACTACGCATAGAGCTAGCTCATGATGCCACTGTTGGGGATCGTAGCAAAAATTTAAAATTTTCTACGCATCACCAAGACCAATCTATGGAGTAATCTAGCAACGAGGGAAGGGGAGTGCATCTACATACCCTTGTAGATCGCTAAGCGGAATCGTTACAAGAACGCAGATGAAGGAGTCGTACTCGTAGCGATTCAGATCGCGGTTGATTCCGATCTAAGCGTCGAACAACGGCGCCTCCGCGTTCAACACATGTGCAGCCCGGTGACGTCTCCTACGCCTTGATCCAGCAAGGGGAGAAGGAGAGGTTGGGGAAGACTCCGTCCAGCAGCAGCACGACGGCGTGGTGGTGGTGGAGGAGCGCGGGACTCCAGCAAGGCTTCGCCAAGCACTACGAGAGACGAGGAGGGAGAGGGGTAGGGCTGCGCCAACAGGGGAAGAACTTCGTGTGTTGGGCTTCCCCTTTGCCTCCACTATATATAGGGGGAGAGGGAGGGCTACGTCCCCACCTAGGGTTTCCACCCTAGGGGTGGTGGCTGCCCCAATCCCCATCTGGGGTGGCGGCCAAGTGGGGGGGGGGGAGAGGGAGGCGCACCAGGCATGGGCCTTAGGGCCCATCTGCCCTTAGGGTTTGCCCCCTCTTCTCTCTAGGCGCATGGGCCTTGATGGGGAGGCACCCCAGCCCACCTAGGGGCTGGTCCCTTCTCACACTTGGCCCATGTATGCCTCCGGGGCACGTGGCCCCTCCTGGTGGACCCCCGGACCCCTCCGGTGGTCCCGGTACACTACCGGTGATGCCCGGAACACTTCCGGTGGCCAAAACCATACTTTCTATATATCAATCTTTACCTTCGGACCAGTACGGAACTCCTTGAGACATCCGGGATCTCATCAGGGACTCCGAACAACATTCGGTAACCGCGTACATACTTTCCCTATAACCCTAGCATCATCGAACCTTAAGTGTGTAGACCCTATGGGTTCGGGAGTCATGCAGACATGGTCGAGACAACTCTCCGGTCAATAACCAACAGCGAGATCTGGATACCCATGTTGGCTCCCACATTCTCCATGATGATCTCATCGGATGAACCACGATGTCAAGGATTCAATCAATCCCGCATACAATTCCCTTTGTCTATCAGTACGATACTTGCCCGAGATTCGATCGTCGGTATCCCGATACCTTGTGCAATCTCTTTACCGACAAGTCTCTTTACTCATTCCGTAACACATCATCCCGTGATCAACTCCTTGGTCACATTGTGCACATTATGATGATGTCCTACCGAGTGGGCCCAGAGATACCTCTCCATTACATGGAGTGACAAATCCCAGTCTCGATTCGTGCCAACCCAATAGACACTTTCGAAGATACCCGTAGTGCACCTTTATAGCCACCCAGTTACGTTGTGACGTTTGGCACACCCAAAGCACTCTTACGGTATCCGGGAGTTGCACAATCTCATGGTCTAAGGAAATGATACTTGACATTAGAAAAGTTTTAGCATACGAACTACACGATCTTGTGCTAGGCTTAGGATTGGGTCTTGTCCATCACATCATTCTCCTAATGATGTGATCCCGTTATCAACGACATCCAATGTCCATGGTCAGGAAACCGTAACCATCTATTGATCAACGAGCTAGTCAACTAGAGGCTTACTAGGGACATGGTGTTGTCTATGTATCCACACATGTATCTGAGTTTCCTATCAATACAATTCTAGCATGGATAATAAACGATTATCATGAACAAAGAAATATAATATAATAATAAGTAATTTATTATTGCCTCTAGGGCATATTTCCAACATCTTCATCATCCCGGTGCTCTCCATGATGAGGAGGGAGTAGTTCTCCCTCGGGGCTGAGGGTATGTACCAGTAGCTATGTGATTGATCTCTCTCTCTCTCGTGTTCTTGATTTGGCACGATCTTGATGTATCGCAAGCTTTGCTATTATAGTTGGATCTTATGTTTCTCCTCCCCCTCTTCTCTCTTGTAATGGATCGAGTTTCCCCTTTGAAGTAATCTTATCGGATTGAGTCTTTAAAGATTTGAGAACACTTGATGTATGTCTTGCCGTGGATATCTGTGGTGACAATGGGATACCGCGTGCCACTTGATGTATGTTAAGGTGACCAACTTGCGGGTTCATGAACCTGCATAGGGGTTGGCACACGTTTTCGTCATGATTCTCCGGTAGATCTTTGGGGCACTCTTTGAGGTCCTTTGTGTTGGTTGAATAGATGAATTGAGATTGTGTGATGCATATCGTATAATCATGCCCATGGATACTTGAGGTGACATTGGAGTATCTAGGTGACATTAGGGTTTTGATTGATTTGTGTCTTAAGGTGTTATTCTAGTATGAACTCTAGGGCTGTTTGTGACACTTATAGGAATAGCCCAACGGATTGATTGGAAAGAATAACTTTGAGGTGGTTTCGTACCCTACCATAATCTCTTCGTTCGTTCTCCGCTATTAGTGACTTTGGAGTGACTCTTTGTTGCATGTTGAGGGATAGTTATGTGATCCAATTATGTTAGTATTGTTGAGGGAACTTACACTAGCGAAAGTATGAACGCTAGGCCTTGTTTACTATCATTGCAATACCATTTACACTCACTTTTATCACTTCCTACCTTGCTGTTTTTATTATTTCAGATTACAAATACCTTTATCTACTATCCATATACCACTTGTATCACCATCTCTTCGCCGAACTAGTGCACCTATACATTTACCATTGTATTGGGTGTGTTGGGGACACAAGAGACTTTTTGTTATTTGGTTGCAGGGTTGCTTGAGAGAGACCATCTTCATCCTACGCCTCCTACGGATTGATAAACCTTAGGTCATCCACTTGAGGGAAATTTGCTACTGTCCTACAAACCTCTGCACTTGGAGGCCCAACAACGTCTACAAGAAGAAGGTTGTGTAGTAGACATCACCTATCATCTACTTATTACTTCCCAATGCCTCCCCCTAGGTCCAAACAATGGTGAAGTGTCATGTAGTCGACGTTCACATGACACCACTAGAGGAGAGACAACATACATCTCATCAAAATATTGAACGAATACCAAATTCACATGACTACTTACAGCAAGACTTCTCCCATGTCCTCAGGAATAAACGTAACTACTCACAAATCATCAGAGGGGTGTTAATATCCATAAAGGATCTAAACATATGATCTTCCACCGAATAAACCAACTAGCATCAACTACAAGGAGTAATCAACACTACTAGTAACCCACAGGTACCAATCTGAGGTTTTGAGACAAAGATTGGATACAAGAGATGAACTAGGGTTTGATATGAGATGGTGCTGGTGAAGATGTTGATGGAGATTGACCCCCTCCCGATGAGAGGATCGATGGTGATGACGATAGTGATGATTTCCCCTTCCCGGAGGGATGTTTCCCCGGCAGAACAGCTCTGCCAGAGCCCTAGATTGGTTCCGCCAAGGTTCCGCCTCGTGGCGGCGGAGTTTCGTCCCATGAGCTTGCTTATGATTTTTTTCCAGATTAAAGACCTCATATAGCAGAAGATGGGCACCAGAGGGACGCCAGGGGGCCCACGAGGCAGGGGGCGCACCCAGGGGGTAGGGCGCATCCCCCGCCGTCGTGGATGGTGGGTGGCCCCCCTCTGGTACTTCCTTCGCCCAATATTTTTTATATATTTTGAAACGTGCTCCCTTGAAGTTTCAGGACTTTTGGAGTTGTGCAGAATAGGTCTCTAATATTTGCTCCTTTTCCAGCCCAGAATTCTAGCTGCCGGCATTCTCCCTCTTCATGTAAACCTTGTAAAATAAGAGAGAATAGGCATAAGTATTGTGACTTAATGTGTAACAACAACCCATAATGCAATTAATATCGATATAAAAGCATGATGCAAAATGGACGTATCACCTTCCTCTCCATTAATGGCGCCCGAGCCGTTGTCTAATACGGCCGGCATTACTGTTTGCCTCCCATTCCCCTCCCTTCCGCAGACCTCTGCCAATGCCATGGCGCAGAATGATCATCTGGCACTAGTCTTCAAGTTGGGTGAAGTCAACTCCGAGCTGGAGGGGATAGAAAATAAGGAGGAATGGGGCCTCATGGACATGGCCCAGAACCAGCTGGCCCCGGTGGTTGCTACCCCCGCTCCCGTCCCAGCTCCCATCCCCGCGCCCGTGCCAACGACCGTCCCCGTAGCATTGACGGGCTGGTCGCCGAGCACTATCGCAGAGCTAGAAGCCGCGGGCGTCAGTGTGGTCTCCGTGGACCCGCGCAAGCTCGTGTACATGCCAGCGCCTACGCCTGTGCCCGTGCCTGTGCGTGCCCCTCCACCCGCCGTGGCGCCGGCCCCCGTGCGTTTGGCTGCACCCGCCGTGCCCATGCCCCTGCCCGTGCGCGCCCGTCCACCCACCGCGGCGCCAGTCCCCATGCGGTTGGCTGCACTCGCCGTGCCCATGCCCGTGCTCGCGCCCCCCTCAGTGGATGGGACGCTGCCATCGACCGCTACCTCTTAGCGGCGCCAGTTGCCGTCCTCCCGCGCCCCGCCCGTCGATCGCGCGAAGACATGATGTTTTATTTACAAGTGAAGAACATTTTGTGCTGCCTTGAAGAGTTCAACAACGATGTCCAGAGGATGACAACGACAATGACGGCGAGGCACGCCGCCTCAGCCACCGCCGGAAATAGTTTTTTGGGGTTTAATACTGTGTCTTGAATTCTCAATCATATGAATATAAATTCGCAGTGTGACTGAATGAAACATATGGTTTGAACGAACTTGCGTTTTTCTCTTTTAATGTATAGACTTATCAAACAATTTTCTTTTGAAAGAAGTCAATGGATTTTAAATATAAAACACTCATCGCAAACGTTTTAGTTACAACACCCGTATGCAAACCAACAACTTCCCCAGGAAGCCAAGGGAAAATGTGCTGAGCAGGATTTCTACATCCCTTCAACGCAAACGGTTGTTTTGCATGACCCGTGTGCAAGCACATACAAACAATTGGGTAAGATTTGCATATCTATCATTTTGGGTATGTTGCCATTTGTCAAACTGGAAATATTGACATTTGTTTATCTAGTAACATTGCCATTTTCAACCTTGCAATACTGCGATTTGTCAAAATATGCAACTACAAATCACTAGCACTATCTAATTTTTGCAACTAAAATTACTAGCACTGTTCATATGGACACCACTAGCAGGCGTGAGTTGATGGACGCATATGCAAATGTACCATTGATTACATACAACAAGTCATCAACCCACAATGATAACGAGGATACACATTGGATTATAGATCATTTCCAGCAAAACGTTCTAGTAAAGTTTTTCTCACACAACAAATAACAAAGCGATGAAATGAACTTCAGCTCAACCACTCATCGGCATTGGAAACACTTGCTTTGTACCAGAAGTGATTCTCTCGGAAGGGCCAGCTACTGTCAATCTCGAGACCAACGCATGACTGATCATCGAGGCTGAAGAGGCCTCACTACGAAAGAAAGACACATCCGTGACATTTTGGGCCAAACGAAATTTTTTCTGTCATACTTATGACACTTCTATGATGATAATTGTGATAAAACCCGGTATCATCATAGATGTGGTGGGCTCCTACTTCTATGAAAAAAAATCATGACAGAAAATGGGATTTTCATCCTGGGCGGGCCGGAGACGCAGCTGCATGACATTCTTTGGGCCGTCCATGACAGAAAAAACTGTGGTAGAAGCAAGGGCGAGGAAAATTTCGGGGAGTTCCTGGTTATGGTGGGTGGTCGGGGGCTGAGCGATGCGCGTTTCTCTTGTACACATACGCGCGTGTGTGCGAGGCATTGGGCTCTTACTAAACCCGAGCGAGGCGTTGGGCTCTAACTGAACCCGAGCGATTGCACTAGCTACGCTACAGAACCCGAGTGATTCCTTCGCTACTGCTGCTAACTAAAGCCGATCGATGCTGCCTCTGGATGAACAGTGAGCGTTGCTGGGGGGGTTGGATGAACAGTTCCCGATGGGGTGGATGAACAGGACCCCGTGGTGTTGCCTCTGGATGAAAAGGACCCCGATCGATCGAGCCGGTTGGGGCTGGATGAACAGGACCCCGTGGAGGGCTGGATGAACAGGACGACCCCGTGGAGGGCTGGATGAACAGTAGACGGTGGAGGGCTGGATGAACAGTAACCCGTGGAGGGGTGGTTCAACAGGAGCCCGTGGAGAGGGCTGGTTGAACAGTAGCTGGTGGAGTAGCGCACGGTGGAGGCTGGATGAACAGGAGCCCGTGGATGAACAGTCGCAGGTGGAGGCTGGAAAAGGTCGATGGTGGATGAACAGTAGCCCGTGGAGGCTGGAGGGGTCGATGGTGGAGATGAACAGTATCCCGTGGAGTCCCGTGTTGCGGTACGCCACACCCCTCCTAATGAACAGGACCCCCGTTTCGACCGTAGCGCTCCAACACAAGTCTGTTCCCTCCGCTTTGCGGTATGCCACACCCCTCCCGATCAACAGGACCCCGTTTCGACAATAGGAGGTCCAACACAAGTCTGTTTCCTCTATTTTGCGGTATGCCAGGCCCCTCCCAATGAAAATGATCTTGTTTCGACCGTGGCCGGTCGAACACAAGGCCGTTTCCTCTGTTCTGCGGTACACCAACCCTCGTTTCCATCGGCCGTTCCATCCAAGCCGGTTGGCTCCCACGCGTTCCATTGCCTCCCGATGAACATGACACATTCTGTTTCCTCCCCATGAACATGATGACGATGCAGTTTCTCCTTCCGACCCAGCCACGTACACGAGCCCTGGCCGTACGTATGCGTGAGTAGGCGTTCGAGACCCCGCCCGTATGTATGTACGTGGCCGTATTTTCTTTCTTGCTGAAAGTGCGTTATATCGACTAGAGGGGGGGTGAATAGGCGATTTTTATGAAATTCTTCACTGAGGAATTTGCCAGTGAGGAAATTTCTTAGCGAAGAACTACTAGCAACGAAATAAGTACTCAAAAGTAAACATAACAGAATACAAGCATAGTCATCATGATGAAATGAAGACAGGCATAGAGTACAGGAAGCGTAAGCACAGGATAGCACCGGATGAACACAAACAGACTGAAGAAATTGAACTGAGGAAATTGAGAAAGTCTTCAGTCAAAGTCTTCAAACACAGATATGAACAAACAGACAACACAATTATGAGGAAATGAACGGGTTGAGGGAATAGAACTAGTAAGCTTGGTGAAGACAATGATTTGGTAGACCAGTTCCAACTGCTGTCTCAGTTGTATGTCTGGTTGGAGCGGCTGAGTATTTAAACTCGAGGACACACAGTCCTGGACACCTAGTCCTGAACACGCAGCTGAGGACACCCAGTCCTCACCGTATTCTCCTTGAACTATGGTCACACAGACCTCGTCCAATCACTCGTGGTAAGTCTTCAGGTGACTTCCGAACCTTCACAAACTTGGTCACTCGGCGATCCACAATTCCTCTTGGATGCTCTAAACCATGATGCCTAACCGTCTGGAAGAAGCACGGCCTTCAAAGGTAACAAGCGTCGGATCCACGCAGGATCAATCTCTTCAGTGATGCTCAATCACTTGGGTTTTTTAGGTGTTTGGGTTTTGGGTTTTTCCTCACTTGATGATTTTCACTCAAAGTCCTCGAGGATGGGTTGCTCTCAAATGACAAGTGTCAGTTTCTCTCGGAGCAGGCAACCAGCTAGTGGTTGTAGGGGGCAGCTATTTATAGCCTAGGGAGTAGCCCAACATGATAAGACATAAATGCCCTTCAATGATATGACCGTTAGGTGGATAGATATTTTGGGATAGTTGGCGCATAGCACAACAACGGTCGGAATTTTGAGTAGCAAAATCCTCAGGGCTATCATGTTCCTCACTGTGTAGGCAATCCGCACTGGTGAATTCCTAACTCCATAGTCAGAACAAATTCCTTAGAGACCAGAAGAACTTCGGCTCTGTCGCTGAAGAATATGATTGGACTGTATGAGATTTCCAATGGCTTCACTCAAAGGGATTGGTAGGTCTAGGATTTTGAGTTGAGCATCACATGGAAATTTTTTCTTAGTATTTCCTTGACCTCCTTTAACAGTACGGTGTTTCCTATGACTCAAGAAAGAGAAAATGAAACTACGAAAACAAAAGTCTTCACGCTTCATGTTCCTCGAATGAATACCAAGTCTTCAAGGTCACACCAATTTCTTCACTTTCAAAGTCTTCAGAAAGTCTTCAGTCGAAGAACTTCATTTTTAGGGGTCGACTTTCTTTGTAAATATCAAACTCCTCATAGACTTATAGACCTGTGTACACTCACACACGCATTAGTACCTTAACCTATAAGTCCTCAATACACCAAAATCACTAAGGGGCACTAGATGCACTTACAATCTCCCCCTTTTTGGTGATTGATGACAATATAGGTTAAGTTTTCAATGGGGATAAACATATGAAGTGTAAATACTGATATTGAGGAATTTGATTGCAAGATATAGAAGAACTCCCCCTGAATATGTGCATAGTGAGGAATTTTCTTTTGAAGCAATGCACACTTGAAGAGTTGAATCATGGAGATCTCCCCCTATATCTTGTAATTCATACACGCATTTTAAATATAACAGTGAAGAATTCGAAATGCATGATGAAATATGGTGACTGATGTAATTCAGCATGCATGCATTAGCATATATGAGGAATAAGCATGCAGTAAAACATATCAAAAGTATCAGAGCACCATCGGGTTTAAGTTTACAACTCGATCCAATAAAGTCTCAGAAGAACGAGAGTTGTAACTTGAAAAAAATAAATGCCCATATAGAAAGATCCGCTTGAAGACTAACTCAAAATTCTCCCCCTTTGTCATCAAATGAGCAAAAGGATCGAATATGAGGACTAACGCCCCTGAAGAATATCAAGTTGATGAAGGAGCGCCAGCATTGTTGGGGTCGTTTGTCGTAGTAGGGCCTGCCGCAGTGTCGTCCAAGTCTTCATTTTCATCAGTGTCGCGCGATGAAGAATATGAGCTGGCCACTAAGGAAGGAACCTTGACCTTCTTGAATTTCTTCGGTGGAGGTGCAAACCAGTCAAAATCTTCCTTGAGACCCATTTTCTTCAGATCGTCTTCACCATACAGATGTGACAGAATGGCCCAGGTGCGACTGAACACTTCATGGAGGTAGTAATGGTTTTTCTTCACTGCATTGTGTGTAGCAGTCATGTTGTGAAGAAATGAACCAAACTGACGCTTAACCCATTTATGATTTCGATCCACCTTCTGGTGAAGACTAAGCAGAAGCTCACAATCAGTCATCACACGAGGAGCAGTGGCTTGAGGAGTAGACTTGGGTGCATTGGCAGAGTCATGTGTGGCAGAGTCATCATTGGTGGAATAAGAGGCAGCTTTGCGAAACTGACCATCCAATGGACGAATGCCTTCATCTATAACAGCTGGTGCCTTGCCCTTTTCATCAACTGAGGAATAGGTCTACTTGAGGACTTCAATCGGGGGCAAGTAGCTGAGGTGATTCTGAAAATCAGCTTTGTAGTTGAGTGAAGACCTTGTCGTGAGGAATCTCATAATCCAAGGTGCATAAGGCTTCAGCTCAAACAGAGACAGTGCAACATTTGCCAGAGTCCTCATGAAGAAATCATGATAATTGACAAGAATGCCATGAATGATGTTGAATACCAGATTCTTCATGATGCCAACAATTTCCTCATCAGATGAGTGGTGGCCTTTGATAGGACTCATTGTCCTCATAAGAATACGATAGACAGTTCTGGGCACTTAAAGTAATTCCTTCACGAGGAATTTGGTTCTTGGGGCCTGACCTGGCTTCAAAGGTTTCATCAGAACCTGCATGTAGTGATTTGTAAGCTCAGGTTCACTGTAGATGCAACGAGCTTCTTCAAGGGGAGGACTGAGTGGTAAGGCACGAAGCAATTCAGAAGCTGGTGCAGTGTAGTGAGTGTTTCCAGACATCCAGTCCAGCACTCATGAATTCACATCTTCAGAATCTCCTGTGATGTGCAGCGTTGCATAAAATTGAAGAATCAATTCTTCATTCCAATCGCAGATGTTAGAGCAAAAGCTTAACAGTCCAGCGTCGTGAAGAACATTGAGGACTGGTGCGAAGCACGGCAGGGATTCCATATCCACATGAGGAATATGCTCATGGTAGAAGATTTTCTCTTTGTTGAACAACACTGAGGAATAGAAATTGGCTTGACTAGCAGTCCAGAAATGCCTCTTCCTAATGCGAGCAGAGTTATAAGGGTTGTAGTCTTCGAAGAATACATGCTCGCCGAAGAAATCATCAGCCTTGAACTTTTGCTTGTGTGAGAATGGATCCTTTGGCTTTGGCAGAGGAGTGTCAGTGATTCGCATCACGACCTCAGGAATCACAATCTCAGGTTCTTCAGGCTGAGGAATTTCTGGTTCCTCTTCAGTGGCAGTCCGCGTCTTCAGATGTTTAGCAGCAGCAGTTTCTTCAGCACTAGTGGCGTGAATTTCCTCATGTACAGATAAAGTGGGGTGAATTTCTTTGGAGCCCATTTGAACAGTTTGTGCGGGGGACTGAGGTATTTGCTGCAACAGTGTGAACATTGGAGAGTTTGGATGCTGACTTTCCCAGAATTCATCACTTATTACGGGTGTGGAGCAGCCAACGTCCACATCTTCATCTTCCATTTCTTCAATGCCAGCCTCTTCAGCTCTAAACTGAGGCATGGGCAAGGAGATGAAAGGTGTTGAAGGGATCGTATCCACTTCAATTTCTTCATCAATCTTCTCTGACGAAGCAGCAGAATGATTTTCTTCATCAGATCCTCTAGGATCTCATATTCTTCACCAAAAGGAACAAGGTCCTTTGATGGCATGGTTGAGATTGGAACAGCATCAATGGGATTAGCAAATGAACTGGTCAAAGGCTTCATCTTCTTCGGAGCTGAAGAATCTGAAGTAGCTGATGCTTTCCTTTTCTTCACTGCTGCACGCTCTGCAGCCTTGGTCTTCTTCACATCTGATGCAAATGGAAGGATCGGAGTTGGTGTTGGCGCAGGAGGAGCAGAGGAATTTGGTTGATTTTCTTCAGGCACAACTGATGTAGTTGCCCTGATTTGTTCAGTTTCTTCAGGCGCACCACTAGTGGATGCCCTGGCAATTTCTTCAGCGACTGGAATGCAGTCATCAGCCCTAGAACTCACATTTTCTTCAGCAACCTGATTTTCATCAGCGGTGCTGGCATGTTCTTCAGTCAGCTGAGCGGATGCTTCATCCTGAGGAACTTCCTGTTGCGTTGTGGCAGCAACATTGGAAGTGAAGTTATCCGCAAGTTTCACAAAACGAACCTTGGCTCCAAGCCAATCAGCATGGTATGCGTCAAATTCATCACTGAGTTTCTTGATCTCAGATTGAGTAGTGACAAGTTCTTTAGTTGTCATAGAGACACCGTTTTTCTTCAAATAGCGCTCCTTTTTGTACTGCGCTTTCTTGATCTGCCTGGCCTTCTCATATTTCCATTTTTATTCTTGGATGAAATGGGTCAGCATATGACTTTGGCTAGGAGTCAACTTGAAATCAGGCATGGGAGTGTTGGGGTCCTTGTGCCAAACATCAATGTATTCGAGGATCAACTTGGGATCCAAAAGCAGTGGCACATCTGTTCCCTTGGCTCTAGCGGCCCTGACTTGCCTATCTCTGATGATTTCAGCAAGTTCATCATCATCAGCTTCGTCTTCATTAGACGACACTTGGAAGGCAACTTGCTTCTTCTGAGGACTAGGGCGAGGACCTCGTCCAGCAGTGGCCTTTGTCTTCAGTAGAGAGGGTCCCGTTGAGGAAATTGGTGCAGCTGAGGAACTAGCTAAAGCTCCTGAGGCAATTGAGATGCCTGCAGTCCTTTGGCACGAGGCAAGATGCACAGGTGCTGAGGACTTTGTCGGAACAACCGAGGACTTTGGAGGAGCTGAGGATTTTGAAGGAGCAGGAGCAGCATGAGGAATTGGCCTTGAGGGCTTTGAAGATTCTGGCCGTGAGGGCATTGCCGAGGAACTTGGCCTTGAGGGCACTGCTGGTGAAGCGCTTGGCTTACGCGCAGGCTTCTTTGACATAGCCTTCTTCGGCTTGACAGCAGAGGCCTCAGCAGAGGCAGCAGCAGCAGCAAAGTCTTCATTGAATTTCCTCACTACTTCTCTGGCTTGCTTAGCCAACTTGGCTTGGCGCTTGGCCCATTCATCAGGATAGTCCTCACCGCACTTGAGGCTGGTGGGATCAGCTATTTGGCCAGGTGCCAATGGAGGTCTTGGGCATGGAGGATTGAGTGCGAATTTCTTCATGTACTTGGGAGTGACATATCTGTACTCCCTCCACCCTCTAGCCCATCTCCTCTCTATATTCTGAATGTGCACCTTGCACTCATTCTTGGTTTCCTCAGGAGGTGTGCAGTACCCAGCATATATTTCATCAGGGATCTCAAATGCTATATTGACCTCAAGCCTCTTTCCTCCTTTCTGTGGCTTCTTACCGTCAGCCATTTTCTTCAGTTGAGGAATTTGGACAATTGAGTTCTCTGAAGAAGTATGCAACTTTTCTTCGAGGAACGCTGCAAATGAGTTAAGTTGATGAGAACCTAGTGATTCAGCAGCTGACATGAGTACCTGTGAATAGAGTATAGTTGCGAGGAATTTGGAGAGGTCATATGCGTTCTCAGAAGGTTTTCAAAAAGGAACAAGTTTGAGGAATTTGACCAGATGAGTCTTGAAGAATTTCACTAAGCGTTCTTTGTCTTAGGTTCCAGAGTTGTATAGATCGAAGATCCACACAATTGAGGAATCTTGAAGAAAAATGATGCTTAGAGAAACGAATCAAGAACAGATGACTTGTGAGGTGTTTAGTGTGTGAAGATATGAAGAGAAACACCTTTGAAGGTTTTGTAGATAATCATTCGAATCAACGAGGGCAGTAAAAATAACTTTTAATTACCCTGGATGAAGAACACGACGAACAGTGAAGTAGAGAGGTGAGGTTCGTCTGTGTAGATCTTCCACGCCCTAACTCGACGGAGGAAGACAGCTACGGCGGCGGCGGAGTGAAGATTTTCGCGGACGGCGCGAGTACGGCGGCGACGAGGTTGAGGCAGTGAAGCTCTTCCTCACCGGCAACGATGAAGTAGCGACCGCGCTAGGGTTTGAGAAGCTTAAGCTGGAGAGAGGTCGAGCGGAGTAAAAGAAGTGAGGAAGGGAAGGAGGGGTATTTATAGCCACGGTGAAAAACTGTTCGCCCGAAGAAATTGGACGAACGTGCCCCTGACCCTTCTCATTCGCTTGACATGTGTCGCCCACGTACTGAGAGGTGGAGATCGTGTGTGATCGTGGGTCAATGGATAAGTGTATCGTGTGATGCAGAACGGTTTGAGCGGCAAAGCCGAAAATTTAGACATGATAGGTTTTAAAGTTTTGTTCGCAACTTCTTCAGCTAGCAAGGACACAGTGAAGATTTTGAACGAGTTTCAAATAGAACGCATATGAAGAATTTGTGAAGAGATTGGGTTGAGTATAGCATAGAGGGGAAGGGTCCGATCACATTCACTTAGCAGAAAAATCAACTTGAAGAATTAACAATAAGTGAATGTTGTAGAGGACATAAACTCATATATATATATAGCTAATGAAGAAAAACGACGAAAACAGTGAAGACAATGCAAAGTTGAAGAATATGAACAACTGAGGAATTTCAACTTTTGGTGGTGGTGTGACCCACTGTATAAGAATGATGATTTCAGACACCACGTACGATTATCGTAGGGTTCTGAGAATCAAATTCTTCATTAATTTCTTCACACTAAGAGTGTTATTCTTCATTGATTGAAGAAAAACGTTTCTTCATGTGTTGCACATCTAAGTCATCAATTTTGCATAAGTGTTAGGATGAGTGTCCTTTTCAAAGAACATTCGAAGATTCTAGGATATTTAGCTCACACCGCAACTTGCTAAATCTCTTCTCATCCAAGGGCTTTGTGAAGATATCGGCTAGCGGTTCTTCAGTCTTCACATGCTCAATAGAAATGTCGCCCTTCAACACATGATCACAAAGAAAATGATGACGAATCTGAATGTGCTTAGTCTTCGAGTGCTGAACTGGGTTGTGAGCAATCTTGATGGCACTCTCATTGTCACAGAAGAGAGGCACATTCTTGATGTTGACGCCATAGTCCTTGAGAGTTTACTTCATCCATAGCAATTGAGCACATCAAGAACCAGTGGCAATGTACTCAGCTTCAGCAGTAGATAGTGATACACAGTTCTGTTTCTTCGAGGACCAACACACCAAAGATCGTCCGAGGAAATTACATGTACCAGATGTTGACTTGCGGTCCACACGATCACCAACATAGTCAGAGTCAGAATATCAAATGAGACCAAAAGCCAAGCCCTTGGGGTACCATAATCCAAGTGTTGGTGTGTGAGCTAGATATCGAAGAATATGCTTCACAGCCTTATGGTGTGATTCCTTCGGTGTAGCTTGAAATCGGGCACACATGCAAACACTAAGCATTATGTCTGGCCTAGATGCACATAAGTACAATAAAGAGCCAATCATGGAGTGGTATACCTTATGATCGAAGTCAATACCATTTTCATCAGTGCACATATGGCCATTTGTGGGCATAGGAATTTTGACGCCTTTGCAATCTTGCATGCCGAATTTCCTCAGTACATCCTTGAGGTATTTCTCCTGGGATATGAATATGCCATTGCGTTGTTAACGAATTTGAAGACCTAAGAAGAATTTAAACTCTCCCATCATAGACATTTGATATTCTTCACTCATAATATAGGCAAATGCATCACTATAACATTGGTCAGTATAGACAAAGATAATATCAGCAACATATATTTGGCACACAAACCATTCACCATCATAAGATTTAGTGAAAAGAGTAGGGTCGAGTGAACCGGGTTTGAAGCCTTTCTTCATGAAGAATTCCTTCAAGGTATCATACCACGCCCGTGGGGCCTGCTTGAGGCCATAGAGGGCCTTGTTGAGTCTGAAGATTTTGTCAGGATTCTTTGGATCTTCAAAACCTGTGGGCTAAGCAACATATAATTCTTCCTCAAGCTTACCATTAAGGAATGCACTTTTCACATCCATTTGATATAAAGTGATATCATGATGGTTAGCATAAGCAAGTAATATGCGAATAGCCTCAAGTCTAGCAACAGGTGCAAAAGTTTCATCGAAATCAATTCCTTCAACCTGTGTGTAGCCTTGAGCTATGAGCCGTGCCTTATTCCTCACCACAAGGCCATTTTCATCTTGCTTGTTGCGGTAGATCCACTTTGTGGCAACGATATTGTGCTTGCGAGGATTTGGACGTTTGACCAGTTCCCACACATTGTTGAGCTCGAACTGATGTAATTCTTCTTGCATGGCCTGAATCCACTCAGGCTCCAGAAATGCTTCATCTACCTTAGTGGGCTCTGTAATTGACAAAAGCATAGTGCCCACAAAAGTTAGATAAATGTGAAGCTTTTGAGCATGTGAGAGGACCTGGCGCTTTGATGTCATTGATGATCTTTTCAACTTGCACTTCTTTTGCAATGCGAGGTTGAGCTTGTTGTCATTGAAGAATTTGATCAGCATTCTCTTCAGCACCATTTTCTTCAGTATTTTCTTCAGGTGCATTATCTCGACGTTCTTCATGTTCTGGAATGAATTCTCCAACAGATTCTTTAGTAGGAATGGCATCCCCAGTAGCCTTTAACTTGATAGTTTCCTCAGGTGCTGTTCATCTATCACCGTAGGTAGGTGCTCTATTGGGTTTCTTATCAGTGAGGAGTTCATAGGTAGTCTTCTTGAAGAATTTGTGAAGATATACTCTATTGATGATGTGGCACGCAGTATCAATTGCCTCAGTCCAGAAACGACGAGGCGTTTTGTATTCATCAAGCATAGTGCGAGTCATCTCAGCAAGAGTCCTGTTCTTGCGCTCCACGACATTGTTCTGCTGAGGAGTGTAAGGAGCAGATAACTCATGAGTAATACCAAGTTCATTAAGATAGTCATCGAGACCATAATTCTTGAACTCAGTGCCAATGTCACTTCTGATGTGCTTGATCTTCACACCAAAGTTGGTTGAAGCCCTCGAGGAAAATCGTTTGAAGACTTCCTGCACTTCATGTTTGTAAGTAACAAGGTGTAGCCATGTATAACGAGAGTAATCATCAACAATAACAAAGCCATATTGAGATGCATCATTTGAAACAGCAGAATAATGATTAGGACCAAAGAGATCCATGTGAAGCAATTCAAATGGGCGAGTAGTGGTCATGATAGTCTTCGCTGGATGCTTGGCCTTTGTTATCTTCCCAGCTTCACAGGCTCCGCATAGGTGATCCTTGAGGAATTTGACATTCTCGATGCCAATGACAAGCTTCTTCTTCGCAAGCATGTGCAAATTCCTCATGCCCACATGACCAAGTTGTCGATGCCAGAGCCAGCCTTCTGAAGCTTTTGCAAGTAGACACACAGCTGGTTGTGGTCCTGTAGAGAAATCAACAATATACATGTCTCCTCTCCTAAAGCCTTCGAAGACTTTGGAATTGTCAGCTTCCATAACCACAACACAACGGTACTTGCCAAAGACAACAACCATATCAATATCACAAAGCATTGATACAGACATAAGGTTGTATCCTAAGGACTCAACAAGCATGACTTTGTCCATGTGTCGATCCTTTGTGATCGCAACCTTACCTAGACCCAATACATGAATTTTGCCTTTGTCGGCAAAGATGATATGCTTCAGATGCGACGGAGATAATGGAGCATCCATCAATAGATTCTTGTCACCAGTCATGTGATTTGTACATCCACTATCGAGGACCCACTCAGTGGCTTTGGGTTGATCGTCCTGCAGATGAATTAGTGTAGCTTACAAACTCATATACTTCATCAGTGAAGAATATGACATCAATTCATCAGATCAATTTCATCAAGCAAGAGAACAGATAAAACAATATGAGGACGTGAGAAATGAAAGTTCATTTCTTCATGATTAGCCTGCGTCCTATCAGGCATGCTCAGACCTCCAGCAAATTCTTCAGATGATTACGTACGTCTGGAGACCTGACCCTGCAGAAGAGATTAGTTATTTTTCTTCACCACCCACATCTGAAGGGGTGGCAAAGAGTTCATCATTCTTCGAGCTCCATACGAGAAGGATGGCATAGAAGCCAGTCCATTTCGTTTCACATAAGAGGGGTTAGAGTAAGCATACGAGTAAGCAGAGAAATTCTTCCCAGGACTTATGGACATAATGATTTTAAGAATAATGCACATATCCATAATCCTTGGATCTTCCCTGCGAAACAGACGGGTTAGCACGATGATGTTCATATGAGGACTTTGATCCTTTTGAGGAATATGATCCATGTGAGGAGTTTGGTCCGTATGAGGACTTGGATCCATATGAAGAATTTGGTTCATATGAAGAATTTGATCTGGGGTTCCTATTCTTCACAGGTGGCGCCATGATGACATTCACCTGAAGATTTTCAAGGCATCTTTTGGGAACCCAGATTTTCTTCATAGGGGAACCATTCCTGCAGTTAGTGCCAACATATCTAGCAAATACTTCACCATTCTGATTTTTGAACAGTTTATAATTGGAGTCAAATGACTCATCATAAGAACGAGGAGATTCACATGCAAATCCAGATAAGTTAGATGGATCAACTGGAGGTCCCTTTGCAGCAACCCATGTAGTTTTGGGGTACTGCTCAGGCTTCCAATATGTAGCATCAGCATTGAGTTTCCTCTCAAAGGCAATACCCTCTTTCCTAGGGTTCCTGTTCAGGATCTGCTTTTTAAGCACATCACAAAGAGTCTGATCCCCTTTGAGGCTTTTGTACATGCCTATCATGTACAATTCCTTCAGCCCTGCATCATCAATGATACTAGCAATGTCCTCAGATGATGAATTAGTGATAGCAGAGGCATGTGAAGAATTTGAAACATTAGCAGCATTTGAACATTCAGGTGAAGAATTAGCAGATTCACGTTCAATGCATTTCAAACAAGGAGGAACAAATTCTTCCTGAGAAGCGCTGATTTGTTGAGCAAGTAATGAATCGCGCTCCTTCTGAAGATCTTCATAACTCACTCTTATCTTTTCAAGGTCTTGCTTTCTTTGAAGAAATTCATAAGAAAGCTTCTCATGATCGGATAAGAGAGTGTTATGATGATCTTGAAGGGTGTCATACTTAGTATGAAGTCTCTGAAGACTTTCAGCCAAAGCTTTTGACTGATCCATTTCTTCACCCAACATATCATCGCTCTTATTTAGCATGTAATGAACTTTTTCCAAAGCTCTTTGTTGTTTAGTGGCAAGGGAAACAAGTTTGACATAGATGGGCCCAAATTCATCACCAGATTCATCATCACTAGACTCGGATAGGTAGCATTCAGTTACCTCAGCATCTTTTGCCATAAGGCATGATGCAGAAGATGATGATTCTGGTTCGAATGTCATCGCTTTGAGAGATTCCTTGAAGTCCTCAAACCAAGGATCACGACATGTTCGATGACCTTCATAGACCTCAGAGAGACGGTCCCAGATAAGCTTCGCATGATCGAGATGCATGATATTCTTGAACTGATTTTGAGACAGACAGGAGCAGATGACGTCCTTCGCCGTGAGGTTGAGAAGAGTGTACTTGCGAATGTCATCTGCTTCCGCCATCTTGCACAGATCGGTCAGACCAATCTCAGTGATGGTCCACAGCTCGCTGTTCATCACCATGAGGCGCTTCTTCATCATGGCCTTCCACTTGGGATACTCATGACCGTCAAATATGGGGCATGTCACTTTCTTCATACCTGCGGTCGACATAACTAAACTCCAGGTGGTTAAACCAAAATCACACAGAACAAGGGAGTACCTTGCTCTGATACCAATTGAAAGTGCGTTATATCGACTAGAGGGGGGGTGAATAGGCGATTTTTATGAAATTATTCACTGAGGAATTTGCCGGTGAGGAAATTCCTTAGCGAAGAACTACTAGCAGCGGAATAAGTACTCAAAAGTAAACATAACAGAATACAAGCATAGTCATCATGATGAAATGAAGATAGGCACAGAGTACAGGAAGCGTAAGCACAGGATAACACATGATGAAGACAAACAGACTGAAGAAATTGAACTGAGGAAATTGAGAAAGTCTTCAGTCAAAGTCTTCAAACACAGATATGAACAAACACACAACACAGTTATGAGGAAATGAACGAGTTGAGGGAATAGAACCAGTAAGCTTGGTGAAGACAATGATTTGGTAGACTAGTTCCAACTGTTGTTTCAGTTGTACGTCTGGTTGGAGCGGCTAAGTATTTAAACTCAAGGACACACAGTCCCGGACACCCAGTCCTGAACACGCAGCTCAGGACACCCAGTCCTCACCGTATTCTCCTTGAACTAAGGTCACACAGACCTCGTCCAATCACTCGTGGTAAGTCTTCAGGTGACTTCCGAACCTTCACAAACTTGGTCACTCGGCGATCCACAATTCCTCTTGGATGCTCTAGACCATGACGCCTAACCATCTGGAATAAGCACATTGTTCAAAGGTAAAAAGCGTCGGATCCACGCAGGATCATTCTCTTCAGTGATGCTCAATCACTTGGGGTTTGTAGGTGTTTGGGTTTTGGGTTTTTCCTCACTTGATGATTTTCGCTCAAAGTCCTCGTAGGATGGGTTGCTCTTAAATGACAAGTGTCAGTTTCTCTCGGAGCAGACAACCAGCTAGTGGTTGTAGGGGGCGGCTATTTATAGCCTAGGGAGCAGCCCGACATGATAAGACATAAATGCCCTTCAATGATATGACCGTTAGGTGGATAGATATTTTGGGACAGCTGGCGCATAGCACAACAATGGTTGGAATTTTGAGTAGCAAAATCCTCAGGGCTATCATGTTCCTCACTGTGTAGGAAATCCGCACTGGCGAATTCCTAACTCCACAGTCAGAACAAATTCCTTAGAGACCAGAAGAACTTCATCTCTGTCGCTGAAGAATATGACTGGACTGTATGAGATTTCCAATGGCTTCACTCGAAGGGATTGGTAGGTGTAGGATTTTGAGTTGAGCATCACATGGAAATTTTTCCTTAGTATTTCCTCGATCCCCTTTAACACTACTGTGTTTCCTATGACTCAAGAAAGAGAAAATGAAACTACGAAAACAAAAGTCTTCACGCTTCATGTTCCTCGAATGAATACCAAGTCTTCAAGGTCACACCAATTTCTTCACTTTCAAAGTCTTCAAAAAGTCTTCAGAGATTTAAAGTCTTCAGTCGAAGAACTTCATTTTTAGGGGTCGACTTTCTCTGTAAATATCAAACTCCTCATAGACTTATAGACCTGTGTACACTCACAAACGCATTAGTCCCTTAACCTATAAGTCTTCAATACACCAAAATCACTAAGGGGCACTAGATGCACTTACACTTGCACACTGGCCGCTGTACGTACGTGTACATGCTACATGCGTGCCTCTACTACGACACGTGTGCGCTCTATATCGACCAGTATGTACGTATACACATTCGCGACTAGAATGACAACGCTACATACGCTTCGACTAGGTGGGTCCTGAGTGTCAGGCACTTCCTTGCGTGTGAATATATAGCTGGTGGGTCCCAGCAGTCAGGGGAGCGAATCATTTTTTGACACACTTCCTTGCATGCGAAGATGTAGCTAGTGGGTCCCAATAGTCAGGGGGAAATGTTTTTTTTACAAAATACGGTGGCCCGTCTGGTGGGTCCCCGTTGTCAGGTGCAGGAATAATTATTTTGCGCGTAATAATGAGGCACTTCCTTGCGGCTGCCGTGGACCCAGCTGTCAGCCTCTCTACGTACAGTACTCTTCCGATGGAAGTTGGTCGTTGACCACATTGACCAGGCCGCGCCGAGAGCACCAAGGCGGTGGACGACGAAGAGTCCTAGGAAAGGGACGATGCAGCGCCAGGGAAGACGCGGCAATGGATGACCACGCGGAGAGGAGTACGAGGGTTCACTAGTTCGGCTGCGGTGTGAGGCTGCCGTCACCGCAGAGTAACATGGGGTGTGGGTGAGTAGAGGGATGGCTTGGCCAGCGGTGGGAGTAGTAGGGGGCGGTGAGGCCTCCGCGGCATCGCAGCCAGCCACGGGAGGCAGGAGCACGAGGCACGACCGACGCTGGTTTGGGCGGCTAGAGCAAGAAGACCAGAGGTTGAAGAAGAACTACGACCGTTGGATGGACATTGTACGGTCACTGGAGCTAGAATCATGCATGTTGACTAAGTTGACAAAGCCCTCCATCCCCGTCAACTTAGTAGGCCCACAAGTCAGCCTCCCACTATACTGGGTCCCAGCTAGCAGGGGGGTATTCATTTTTGTGTGCGTAATAAGGAGGCACTTCCTTGCGTGCGAAGATATAGCTGGCGAGTCCGAGCTGTCAGCGGCGGTAACGCTTTTTTCGCGAAATAAAAAGGCCCTTTCGATGGGTCCCAGATGTCAGGTGGAGGAATCATTTTTTTGCGTGCAATAAGGAGGCATTTCCTTGCGTGCGGCCATGGAACCAGCTGTCAGCCTCTCCATGTACAGTCCACTTCAGATGCATGTCGGTCGTTGACCATGTTGACCAGGCCGCGCCAAGAGCACCAGGGCGGTGGACGACGGCGAGGCCTAGGAAGGGAATGACACGGAGCCAGGGAAGACTCGATAGTTGTTTCCCACGCGGAGGGGAGTACGACTATACAAGGGTTTACTGGTTCGTCTGCCATCGTCGGAGAATAACAACATGTGTGGGTGAGTAGAGGGATGGCTAGGCTAGCGATGGGAGTATGGTGGGGCGGTGAGGCCTGCGTGGCAGCACAGCCGGCCACAGGGAGGAGGGAGCAGGCAGTCCAGCCGACGCTTGTTTGAGCGGCTGGAGCAGGAACAGAAGATATTGAAGAAGCACGACGGCCGTTGGATGGACATCCAACAGTCACTGCTTGTGCGTCAACCTTTTTTTAGGGAAGCCTCAAATCTATGGAAAACAGCATACATCCCATCTGCCATTATTTCTAATAATTTACAGCCCATGTGCCAATTCTTAAGGTTTTTTTGGATCCCATATTCTTTTTGTTAGCATTACAGCCCATATTGTGGCCACGGTTAAAAAACTTATACGAAATTTTGCATATTTCGGTGCGGTTCGAACTGTTTTTAGTCCTGAAATTTCGAGTCACATTCAAACTGATTTTAAAAATAAATGTGTATCAATATAAAATCCAACAAATTGTCCATGCAATTTAAAATCTCGAAATGAAATAAAAGAAATTTGAAACTAATTGCCGGTTTGATGTGTTTTAAAAATGTACATCCCATTTCTCATTACTGATATGCCATTTTCTCGGCCAGCCGAATCAAGCTCTCCTCGTCTTGAAAGATTTGCAGCCCAACAGGCCTGACAAAGCGACTTACTTGGCAAATCACAAAAAACAGGCTGTGACCATGGACCTAGCTGCGGCCGTGGACCCAGCTGTCAGCCTCTCCATGTACAGTACTCTTCCGATGGAAGTCGGTCATTGAACACATTGACCACATCGCACCGAGAGCACCAAGGTGGTGGACGACGGCGAGGCCTAGGAAGGGGATGATGCGGAGCCGGGGAAGATGCGGCAGTGGATGCCCATGCGGAGAGGAGTACAAGGGTTCACTGGTTCGGCTGCGGTGTGAGGCTGCCATCGCCGCAGAATAACAGGGGGTGTGGGTGAGTAGAGGGATGGCCTGGCCAGTGGTGAGAGTAGTAGGGGACGATGAGGCCTCCGCGGCATCGCAGCCGGCCACGGGAGGCAGGAGCACGAGGCATGACCGGCGCTGGTTTGGGCGGCCGGAGCAAGAAGACCAGAGGTTGAAGAAGCACTACGACCATTGGATGGACATCATACGGTCACTAGAGCTAGAATCGTTCACATTGACTAAGTTGACAAAGCCCTCCATCCTCGTCAACTTAGTTGGCCCACAAGTCAGCCTCCCACTATTGTGGGTCCCAGCTAGCAGGGGGGTATTCTTTTTTTGTGCGTAATAAGGAGGCAGTTCCTTGCATGCGAAGATATAGCTGGTGGGTCCGACCTATCAGCGATGGGAACTTTTTTTCGCGAAATAGAGAGGCCCTTCTAATGGGTCCCAGCTGTCAGGTGGAGGAATCATTATTTTGTGCGTAATAAGGAGGCATTTCCTTGCGTGTGGCCGTGGACCTAGCTGTCAGCCTCTCCACGCACAGTCTACTTCCGATGGTGTCGTTCATTGACCACATTGACCACTCCGCGCCGTGCGCATCCAAGGTGGTGGACAATGGGGAGGCCTAGGAAGGGGAAGACGTGGAGCCAGGGAAGACGCGGCAGTGGATGCGCACACAGAGAGGAGTATGAGGGTTCACTGGTTCGGCTGCGGTGTGAGGCTGCCGTCGCCGCAGGGGCAGGCTAGCGGTGGGAGTAGTATGTGGCGGTGAGGCCTCAACGGCAGCACAACCGGCCACTGGAGGCAGGAGCAGGCGGTCTCGCCGGCGCTGGTTTGGGCGGCTGGTGCAAGAAGAGCAGCGATTGAAGAAGCAGAAGGACCGTTCGATTCAAATCCAACGGTTACTGCAACTAGAATCGTTTGTTGACTAAGTTGACAAGCCCTGCGTACATGTCAACTTAGTAGGCCCACAGGCCAGTCTCCCAACCGGTGCGCCCCAGATGTCAGTGGGAAGAATCATTTTTTTTGCGTAATAAGGAGGCAGTTGATTGCGTGCGGCCAGGCCGGCGGAGGGAGTAGGGTGGGTCGGGGAAGCCTGCGCGGCATCACAGCAGGCCACAAGAGGAGGGAGCAGGCAGTCCCATTGGCGCTAGTTTAGGCCGCTGGAGCAGGATGATCAGAGATTGAAGAAGCACGTCGGCCGTTGGATGGACATCCAATAGTCACTGCTGCTAGAATCGTGTGTTGACTGACAAAGCCTTGCGTAAACAAGTTAGCCTCGAAACCTCTGGTGAGTACAGCCCATTTGCTATTATTTTTATAATTTTTACTCATTTTCTAATTCATATGGAATTTATTGCAGTACGTTTTCCATTTTTAGAATTGCTGCCCATTTTCTGGTCAGTACCAGGGTTAAAAAATTAACTAAATATGTGGGAAATTTTGAAAATTCGCATTTTTTTGCTGAGGAACAAAATATTCTTAATCCAAAAATTAGTAGTCATACTAATACTAAAAAAAATTTAAAAATAAATTAGTACTATGTCATGTTAAATCCAATGAAATACTCCCTCCGTCCCAAACTTCTTGTCATAGATTTGTCTAAATACGGATGTATGAAGTCACATTTTGGTATTAGATAGATCCGTATCTAGACTAATCTAAGACAAGAATTTTGGGATGGAGGCAGTATACGGTATCGGTGAAGAACAAAAACAAAAAAAGAAACTAATATCCCATTTGCTATATTTTTTTTGGAATTTTCAACCCCTTTTGATATTACTTTTAACAGACACTGATCATACTCTTTGGCCAGGCTGGAACGCATCCCTCGTCGTCTTGAAAGATTTGCAGCCCAGCCTCGTCGTCTTGAAAGATTTTCCTAGCTTGGGTATGCTTCAAAAAGAAATACTAGGCTACCTATTTTCCCAAAGAAAAAATTGCTGGGCTAGTCATGTTGTTAGACGGGCCACAAAGACCGCACAACCCAGTTTATAGCCTGCTCCTCCGAATTACTACTCAAAAATAGTTGTGCAATTCTGTCGTTAATTGACTATACGTTGAAAATGATGTGGGTCCCAGATATCAGCAGGGTGGATTAGAGTAAAAAACGAGGGGTTCATCTGAGTAGTAAAAGAGGCGCTTGCTTGTGTTTGGGAGTGGACCTGGTGCGTACGTACTGTCATACTCACAACTACAGTCCTCTCCCGATTCACTATGTTGACAGGGACCATTTCAAAAAAAACTATGTTGACAGGGCCGGACGGCGGCGCCGCGGCGAGCGCACCAAGGCGAAGGATAAAGTGTTGTCGCCAATGTGCTGGGCTAGGTTGGACATTTTTATTGAAAAATAAAAATGGGCCGGAACTATTTACGACGTTGACTATGATTTGCATGGGTCCGCTGGTTGCAGGATGAAAATGCTGGGAGAAAGAAGACTGGTCCCTATCTTTGCCTAAGAATAATATCGACTGAATGTAACGACACTATCATAGGAAATAATATCCTCCTGTTAAATAGTGAATTTAAAGAACTGGTGCATGAGCATTTAGCTTTATTTATTTACTTATTTATATTTAGGGGACCATGAGCATGTACCTGGGCCGGATTCATGTGAGAGCCTCCCTTCCAGTTAATTATGGGCTTCTCTATTGGGCCTTCATCAGTGGGCTACATGTTATCAACAAGTGGAAAATGTGTTCCGTACGAAAAATAGTATGCACTACATATGGTACGGGGCATTAAAGGATCGAACCGTGCAACGACTTCCAAAACATTGTGTTTGTCATTCTAACAACACATTTATTCAACCAACAGACAAAATATACTACTGATTTTACATTGAAAACAGCAGCAGCAGCAACCAGGGCTAGGGGTGCAACAGAAGTAGTAAGCAGGCCAGAAGAGTGAAGATGCAACTCTCTCTTCCAAACCAAACATCAGCCATCATTAGAAAAGGGCTACCAAAAAAGAACAAGTGTATGCATCAAACTAAATAAAGATCCTACTACGCCAACTGTACACATCTAACTAACTGGCTCAGTTAGACGTTACTATTTATTAAGCTGTGGTGATTTGCTGATAGCTTGAACCAGATGGGTGCCTAACGGGGGAAACTCCAGCTAGCAGGTCAAAGTCTGATACTTGCGACCCTCTCTCCTACTTTGGGCTACAGAGCGTGGTGGCACATATCAGGGTATGGTGCATGCAGAGACGCATGGTACGCCATGTACACACAATTTTGCCTGATGAACGAAACTGCGCTGCCATCATGATCCTTGCCGTCGGTTATCTCCTGGTTAATCGGATAATTCAGTCCGACAAACAGAGAGCATGTACCAAGGCTACTTACCAACCTCTAGTAAAAAATTCTTGAAGGCCCAGAGAATTTGTGATCATGCTCAAAGACATTGCAGTGACTGTGATTGTATTCCGCGAAACAACACGTCCCGTATGTGCGAACGATCGTCAATCGTTCGCCGTCGTCTGATCGAGCCAGGAGCCGCCTGCAACTGCCATGCCTGTGACTCCAACTTCTGGGATTAGGAAGGGTAGGGACACTAGGCGGCCTACAACATCATATCAAGTTCGAGTCAAATAACCCTCAAAAAAAGTTGGAGTCAAATAAAAAGGGCCCTTGATGTAGTCAATCTTAAGAACAACATGTTATGAGCATGAATATTTTTCAGTAAATGTTGACAGTAATATAAGCAAGCCATCATGATATCATAGGAAAGTAACATACTGCTGTAACAGCCGTTTGTAGCGATGACTGGAGTAGGCCAGCAATACGTCTAGCCATAGAAGGAGTCGACAGCATCAATGAAGCCCTTGTATTCAATGGCATCAGAGAACAATGGAGGATGTATGATCCGGTGATGGACGTGCAGATTTATCCACTTACCGTAGTGACCTGTCAGATAGGCGAGACCACGGCTGAAGAACGCAATTAGCCTGAAGTCTTTATAATTCCAGATCTTGTGGGCACTTGGCAGATTACAACCTTGAGCAAATCAAACTTGGTATCATGTTGGCTACAGGAAGATTCCGAGTATTCTGGGCCGCGGTGCCAAAGCAATGCAGTGTTAATCGAAGGAAGGGGGATCAATCGCCGGGTGTAGACCTCCACGAGCATCTAGCTGCCGCGATCGTTGACGAGCACCATCCAAGACGTGTTCATGCAAACCTAGTACATACCGTTAATGTAGTTCAGGGTGACGGGGATCGGATCGCAGTCAAGAAGGTTGATGCTCGCCACCCTACGATTGTTATGCCGCGTGACACGCCGTTTCTGAAGATCAGGCGGCATCAACAAGCAAGGAGCTGTCTTAAAAAGCTCCTGCCTGAGGGTTTTGATTAAACGGTACAACCCCGATGAGCATGCGACGAGCGGCATGGTACTGATATTGTCCACATGAGAAACACTATGCTTGATTACCTCTATGGGGAGCAAATTCCAGCCACTCTTTCGGCAGACGCTGGACGATTTTGCCATTGTTAGTGCTTGGGTTTCGGACGAGGGGGGAGGCGCCTTAGCGGGGATGGAAGATTGGATGTGGGGGGAGGCGCCTTAGCGGCGATGGAAGAGCGGACAAAGATGGAGAAGTGAATATGTGCTATGGAAAGTGGATAGGTGATGATGACTACAGCACGTCGCTTGACTTACGAGACACATACCAGCAGCGTAGGGTCATATCAAAGTCAGACAACTTGCTTGAGTGATCACAGTACCGGTACTCCCTACAGTACCTACTACTATGCCCTAACTTGCTTGAGTAGAGTAGCAGGACTCTGCTCTACTACTAGCACTGGAGGAGTAGCATATTCTAATCTAAAATAGTTACCAACTTCAATGCCCGAGCGTGGAATGACTACGAACCGCCATCGGTGCTAACTCCAATCCCCAGCAAACGTTCGACGGGAGACATGGCAGTTGCAAACACCCACGACACAGTTACAATACATGTGTAAGGGTGGCGGTTTTGTCAAATACTATGGCTTAAAAACATGCCACCATCGGATGGAAATCTGACGGTTACGTGGGATTCGCCAGGATTGAGCTCATGCCGAACAATCGCCAAATATCATTACTAAAAAAAGGTTAAAACACCCGGGGCTATAACTTGCACCGGCTGACCACTAACAATGATACTAACATAGTTGTGAAATGGTCAAAGACCGTGTCTACGTGGTGTTTGGAATTATATGCAAAAAAATTAGCAAGATGCCCGTGCATTGCACGACACACCATCATCACCAACTCGGTTTTTTCTCTACTCCTACTCCTATAAAAGACTCAGTTGGTGATGATGGAGGCGAGGAGGCATGTTCAGCCGGGCGTGTAGCGGACGGTGTAGTACTATTTGATTTGTTATAAAAACAAAGAAGAGTAGTAGAGATAGAGATAAGAGTAGAGATAGAGACTTAGGCCTTCCACTATGTAGGCAAAATGCGGTGCTAAATTTGCTTTTTGGGTATTTGGCACCGATGACCTACATTGCCCAAGCGATGCCAAACAAAAATTTCTAGGCACTGGAGCACCATCTATTGCTTCGTGTGCTACTCCTGCACTCCATTCGGCGGCCGCAGCGTCCCCTACAGACACTCCCTCCTGCGCTCCATTCGGCGGGCGCTGTTGAAATTTGGGGAGCGCACTCTCGCGACTGCTGGCAGCCACGTCTTCACCGACGACGACTTCTTCCCCGACCTCGGCAACCTCTTCCTCAATGACATGGGCGACAACCTCAACGCCAACGGTGCTGCTCCCGTTGCACCGTATGTGTGTCTGTCCTTCCTGTTCGAAATCGTGGTAGAATTCATGTTTCTACTCTGTATCCTACTAGATTCTATCTCTTCATCTACTATGCTAGTCCACATGATTAGTTTAATCTCTGTTATAGCCGTCATGATTTATTTTTTGCTTATTCAGATTAAATCTCGTAGTAACTTGCTCATATATTCAACTGGCACAACGTCCCCTACAACCACTCCCGTTTGATGGATGGTCTGGTCGATGCCTCCAAGGAGCCCTTCGTCTACTGCTATGAGTGTCGATGCCATTTTGGGGATCGCCGGTGGACATCATGCATCACCTCACGGATGCGTGCAACGGTCACTACTGGCCCTTGGTAGAGAACATCAAGTACGAGACGTGCTACCCGTTCACCATGCCGGAGTCGCTGGAGGATCACTGCCGCCTGCTAGTCTCGGAGGAGGACGACGGCGTCTTCCTCTCTTGATCGTGGGCACCGGCGAGGCCCGCGCAGGCCGCTGCCCCGTCTTTGTAGTGTGCGTCAGGGGCGACGCCGTTGACGCTGACACTGACACAAGGCCGATGTATGGGTGCATGCTCACTATTACTACCCCTCCGAGGTACGTGGGCCGCGACACCGGCTCCATCATGCTGACTAGGACTGTGTAGAGCTGGGACCTTCCCGCCGATGTGGACATGGAAGACGCATGGTATGATTTACCCCCCAACACGGTGCACGGGGACTCCAAGGAGGCTCACCTGGACATACACTTATCAAGTTAAATGTTGATCGTTAGTCTTCGCTCAGTGTAATCCGCTGTCTAAGCATCTGGAGACTTCCATGCATGATCTTGCTCTATTGGAGTATCGCGCATGAATAAAAGTGTATCCATTTATAGTTTAGTCTAGAATCTTCCTTGTAAGAATTTTTGCTACAGTACTGGTGAAAGACTTACTATGAACCATTTCTTACATCTCCTCTGCCCCTTCCAAGTCATCCTAATTTAATCCCTCCGTCTAGGTGTATAAAGGCATGGTTAATACTTAATAGTATAGCAAAACTGTTGACTACAAGAAAGTGCCATGTCATCTGTAGCCAACATGTATAACAATTGATACTCAAAAACTAATTCTTAAAGATCATTTCTTGCAAAGAACAGTAAGTGTTATTTCTTCACAAGTTTTGGATGCAGGTTGAATAGTTGAACGCTTTTGTTTGCAAAAGATACCTTTTTATCTATTTCACCCGGATGTTTGTGAGCTCAAGAGATGACCCCCACATCCTTTGTCAAAATAAACAACTCCCTGATCAATGCATTTCACTCTTCCGTGCAACGCACGGGCACCTTACTACTATAGATTAGTACGACCAAAAATTGAACTAACATTATATATAGTACGATAAATGCTGATGCATGTCACCTAAAATTATATCATTGAAAACTATGTTCAAATACGAATCCAACGATATAGTTTTTGTTGACATGCACTAACATTTTGTCAGTTAAATCTTCAGTCAAATTCAATGGGGGACTAATAAACCACGACCGATGTAGTACAAGTGTAGAGGGCTGCGCTGCATGGGAGTCTCACTCTCACCTCGCTCGTGGCACGGCAGTAAAGCCGTCATATCACAAAACCCAACCACTACTAGTAATAAGTGGCCTGGTAAAATAAATGGACAAGCAACCATCACATCCCTCCATCTTTTTTGCATTTCATCTCTCTGCATTTACTTTCTCCGGTTCATCTCGCACACTCGATCCCTAGCTACTACTCCTAGTGTCCCTCGCTACTACTCCTAGGGCCAGTTCTTTTGGCGGCTTAAAAAACAAGCCGTCTCTTCCCCTATCTTTTCCCATAAGACTAGTCACAGTGGAGAGTAACATTAAGGCGCCTCACTCATTTATTCGGGCTTCTAAACTACTACTAGTACCTCCGTCCTGGTTTATTCGTCACCATTGTAATTTGTGGTAAATTTTGACCAAAGATTTAACTGATAAAATGTTAGTGCATGTGACATGCACAAACATTTCAGTAGTTAAATTTATGATCAAAATTTGACATAGATTACAATGGGGACTAATAAACCAGGACGGAGCTAGTAGTAATGGGATTACTACTGATCTAGAAGTCTAAATAAACTGCCCCCTGGTACTCCTACTAGTAGTACTAGTACTCAAGATGGAATTCCAATTGCATGGCACAACTTGTCAGGCAAAAAATTTGATACAGGGTGTAGGAAGCGGTTTGGGAATTTGCATGCCTTTCCGACCAGTGAGATACTCCGTACAAAGTACGACAGAGAAATAACCACAGAGAAGGAAGCTAAAGGTAAACAATCAAACGAGCATTTTTGCATTGAATCATTTCAAAAGCTTGACTACTGCTGTTTTTCTACTTTTACAAAAACCGCATCGTAATGTTAAAACGTGCATTTGCACGTACATAAGTAATAGTAGTACTCCCTCCGTCTAGGTGTATAAAGTCTTCCCTCCTTGTTGGTCACGGTGCACAACCTAAGATGAATTATTCACCTGGACGGAGGGAGTAGCATAGTCCACAAGCATATATAGAGAGAGACGTGTAGTGCGATAGTATATAATAAAGTTTGTGCTATATGTACCTACTTACAAAATGCGTATAGATACACAAGGTTCCCAAACTTTCCCTCTTACATACTTAATTATGGACGCTAATAATTCTCGAATGTTCGGGATTTATCATTTGCGTCCCAAAACTAATGAGATCACCTTACGAAACTAAATTATACTCCTACTAAAAGCCACGACGCTCGCAGGAGCGCTTGCGGCGCGCCACGAGTGCCCTGGTGCGTGGTCGTTTCCCAGCGCGCCGACACAACGCCTCTTCCTCAGCCTCGCAACTCGCGAGGTGCTGATTGGCGGCTTGACAGCAGGCGAGGCACGATCTCACCGATGTGGTGATCCGGCGAAAATAGGTACTCCTCCTCGCTGGAAGCGTGCACCCGGTCCACATACCGCCAAGCGTAGATGAGGCGCTTGGGCCCAACTACACTTAGGTCTTTGGCACGGGCGTCCTCCTCCACCCTCACGGCCCTTGCACAAGCCTTTTGCCAAAGAGCCAATTGCCTGACTCTCTCGGACGCGACATAGACCTGCCAGGCAGCTTGCCCCACGGCGCGCTTCTCTTCCTCGACCTTCTTCTATGCCTCTATTTTGGCTTTCTCTAACAGCGGCAATGCCTCCCACACAGCGACATCCATTTCTTTCCAAAGCTCCTCAAGGCTGGGGGGCTCGGCGGGCGGCGCGTCGTTCTCCTCGTAGCGGGTAGCTGACGCGAACTCCGACGCGCGTGCTGGCGAGATTGGGAATGCCGACGCGTCCACCTCGACGCGTCGCAGTGAGGAGTGGAACACCGACGCGTCCTCCTCGACTAGTGGAGGCGGGGAATGGAACGGCTACGCGTGACTGTCCATGCGATGTAGCGAGGGGCGCCTAGGGCTTGGGAGGGGCGATGCCATGGTGGTCGACGTGAGAGGGAGGGGGAGGAGATAGCGATGAACGTGAGCGTTCTTCCGAATACCGTGGGAGGCGTAGTATTTATAGCGAGCAATGGCACACCTACGTAAGATATGGACTGAGCTGCACTGACTTAACTTCAGGTCCAGTTGCGTCACTGACATGTGGGCCAGACCCATGTTGGGCCCATATGTCAGTGACCCAATGCACCTGCAGTTAAGTAACTGAAGCAGCGTCCCGGAAGATATGTTGCGTGATTAACGTAACAACTACTCCCATCACATGCTCAGATTTCAAGTTGCATTAATTCATTGCATGCGAGGATTATGAGAAACTTGACCGATGTATGTACTTAATGCATGCATGCATGCATTGCAATTAATGCATTGGTAAACACAATTCTTTGAGAAAAACGAGCGCATTAATTGAGTGCTTTTACAAACCATGAAAATTATTCCACCACTCATCATCTACCTTGGTCGGTGAGATTTTTGAATTGATCCCTGTAAACCGGAAAGGAGGTAGTACATGGGCATATTTGTTGGAGTAAATTACGAGGGAGGGAAAGGGTGGAAATATTGCTGGTCATAACGGATTGGACGAGCACGGGGGGAGGAGAGTCATGCATGTAGATTTTTTCCACACGGGTGGAGTGGTGGGACCGCTGGAGGGAGAAGGAGAGTCTGGCAGGCATATTGTTTCCACACATGGAGAGGAAAATATTTGGAGACGAACGGGCTTCCTGCAGGTATGGGGAACGGTGCATAATAAGTCTCATCTTGCATGCCGGGCTAGGTATAGTCTCAAGTCATTAAAGCATACACGCGCCACACATGTTCATATTTCAAGGTGCACTAAATTATTGCATGCGATGATTAAGGCTGGCCATAATGGTAGTACCTTAGCTGGTATCATGCACACGGGAATAGCAAACATGATGATGTGGCAAAGAATTAAAGAAGAGAGGGGGTTAGAGTAACTAGTGTTCATGCATGCATTGGTAAACACATTTTTTGCGAAGAACGACATCATTAGTTGAGTACTTTTGCAGACTACAAAAACTATTCCACCGCCTCTATCTTGCTAAGAGTGGGTGAAAATTTTGAATCGAGACCTTTAAACTTGAAGGGAGGTAGTAGTACTCTTATAGCTCTTGTTGTGATGACAAGATAGGACATGGCACACACCTGGACGGAGGAACTAGTCTGCATTGTGCATTTAAGTTTTGTCAGAAGTCAATGTACCTCTACTTTGACCAAATTTATAGAAAAATGTATCAACATTCATAATGTCAAATCAATATGTTTATACTCATTATAAAACGTAGTTCTTATACTCATTATAATCAGTATTGTAGATATTGATATTTTTAGTATAAATTTGGTCCAACACTTTGCAAACGGTTAACGGAAGTAAAAAGGACTAGAGGGAGTATCATGCATGCGGAGTAGGCAAAAAAATTGCTCATTTATATCCGGTCGAAGTCTCAAAGGGCGCGACCGTGCGAGGGAGGCGAAGGTCGTGGGAGGCACGACGGTTGATGGAATTCAGTGAAGTTACCCACGCGCCGGCATGGCGTGCGAACAGGTAGAAGCTATACCGTCAGGCCTACGATATGGGTCTAGTAGACATGACATCTAGTGGGTCCCGCATAGTTCTCGAGAAATCTTTGGGGGCTTGCAGCCGTTTATCCACCGGGCAAGCCAGCAACCCCATGTTGTTAGCACGCCCTACCCATCCCCGTCTTCTACTAGTACAGTACCTTACAACAGTTTGCTCCCAGTCGTCCCGTCCTTTCATATTACACCAGTTCAACTTCTCCTAACCCTCCTCCAAAATCCATGGCCTCCCAAATCTTCATGGTCGTTGCTGAGTACCAGGTTAGAGCCATCATCGATGATGAGTTCATCGTCATCTACACACATAGATCCGCGACGGTGAAAGCATGCCTTGCTCACTTCCTACGCATGTTCAACTATTCAACGGATGAGTGGGTCGTTCGGCTAGATGTTGAGTACACCATATATAGTCCTGCAAAGAGAGAAGATTCCAAAGGAGATAGAGAAGAAGAAGCCCTTCGTGATCCAGGTTTGCGTACATAATGTGTGCTTGGTCTACCACATATGCCATGCCGACGTTGAGTGCCAGGATCTTAAGAACTTCCTCAAGGACGAAAGAGTGAAATTCGTTACTGTAGACTTTAGGAATGACAGGGATGTCCTGGGTCACATAGGCCTCGTTGTAGGCCAGCCCTTCGATCTCCAGAAGGCAAGCATGGTGTCCTCCTCTTAGCCTTCAATGCTGACCCTGGTAGCAGCCATGATTGATCCTTCGTATGCTAAACTGAAGAAACCTCATCAGGAGTTTCATCATGCATGGGAGTCGAAGACATTAGATGAAGATCACGTCCTGTACGCAACAATGGATGACTACCTTTGTTTAAATATCTAGAAGGGTTGGATGAAGAAGCAGAGCCCAGTGTCTAGTTCAAGCAAAGAAGCGTCAGTGAAGAGGAAGAGCAAGAGGGATGAGGACGAAGTCGAGGACGTGGACTCGGACTCCGAGTAGGTGGCAGTGCTGTCGGTCATGCTGGTTCTACTGCAGTGTGAAGCGGACTAGTTGCTTAGTTTATTTTCAAGGGTGTGTTGTGCTGAGGCCCCAGCAGAACTATGTTTATGTTCTTTCTCGTTATTTGAACTCTTTAGTACGTACAATAGTACTAGTACTATGTCTTACTATTGTTCTTCTTGCAGTTGGTACTACTGCTCGTATCTTCGTGTTCCTACTGTACTTAATACGTTCGTACTACTAGTATAATTTGGGTCAGTCGATTTGTGAAAGAAGTTCGATGGAGCGAAGGAAGAAGATGGCAGAGAAGCAACCCCAGTATCTATATTAGGGTGGCAGGGTGCCTATGATCTATCTTATGAGTGTTGGGTGTGGAATGCAGTTCGCCGGAAAAAATGGATCGTGCCCGGGGTTAAACGGATGGCGGGGGTGGGGGAGCATGGCGATGGCAGGCAGTTCAGGGGAGGGCACGGCAGCGGCGACTGGCGGTTAGGCATGTGGCATGTTGAGAAGATGAACTATGCATCAATTTCGGAGGTTGAAGAAGCCCTTCTAGCCATCCATGTTGCATCAAATGACTCACAAGAGTCGACTGACCCAAATTGCTCCTTCAGATTGCAGGATCCACGTGGCATTCAAGGTGTCGAAGGTAGATTCCGCGTCTGCACCCAGTTTGCAGGCTCGACGCGTGCACGACCAGCTTCCGCCACGACAGCCACCATGCGCGCCTCCTCCGTGCAGGCGGAGACGTCAATGACACGCTAGTTCCTCCTCACCGGTGTGCTGGAGCACGCGCTCGTCCTCCTCTTCGTACGTTGCGTACATAGACGTGGCTCCATCAGCTGCTCGCGTGCTTGGCAGCGCGGCGGCATCGCGAGGAGGGACTGCAGACGACGTGAGCGGGCGAGCCTTCGGCTTCATGGCAGAGGGATGGCGGCGACACGGCAGTGAAGGGCGAGAAATTGTTGGCCGGAGCAGGCAGGCGCTGGCATGTGCAACGGCGGCGGCATATTGATGAGTGTGTGTATGGGAGCTTAGTTTAGTTTTATATAGGGTTGGTCAAACTTAAAAGAAAATCGTACTAGTACACGTAAACATTAGACTTAGGCAACGCTTTTATTAGTTACCACAGCCACGATACGGAATCCTATGCACGCGCGTGAATCGTGGTCGCGCGGTCAATCGAACGGTGCGTCACCGTGTCGTGCTCGAAGGACATCCACCGAACCTTTTTGTGTGTGTGAAAACAAGCCCCGAATATTACTCAACTTTTTTTCCTGGAAAAGTTCTTGATGCTACAATATTTCCATATATTTGAATTTAGCTCCACTTCGTGTTTATTTGGATTTGGACGTTTTAGGTGCGCCCTAGTTTTTTAATACTGATTTTGTGTGTGTGAGTGAGAGAGAACGTGTGTATGTGTCCATATGTGTGTTGTGGCGGAAGGGCAATGTGGAGACGGTGTGCGTGCGATAGAGACATAGAGAAGTGTGAATGTGCAAATGATCATGCATGAGTGAGACATAGACAGATGCCAATACGTTGTGTATACATGAGAGAACGGTCTTGTATTTTACTTGTGTGTGTGTGTGAGAGAGAGAGAGGAGCATCCGTAACACAACAACCATCTCTCTCGATTCGTCTGTCCCTCGCACGATCGCATGTAACACATGCATCAACGCACACATTTTGACACCCTCACCCGGCCCTTGCCCACCTCAAGGCCCGCACATCGCTCTCTATCTCGCACGCACAATCTCTTCGTGAATACCCTGTTTAGCATGTAGCTTTCCGTCACATACACACACATTTATCTCCATAGGTTTGTTTTCTCTCAATATCTGACACACACACAAACACACACACACACACAAGCACACACACACACACACACACACCCACCCTCCCCTGAGCACACAATTCATCCCCATCCAAGGTTATAAGGCGACCACTCTCGCTTTTGCTTCTCTGCACCCAGCATGCACAACACCTCAATCTTCAAAGAAGGCATCGAGGAGATCGAAGACGGCGACCACACTACGCTAGAGAATGCGGGGCCATTTGGAAGCAGGATGATGTGACGACGGCTGACGGACTCCCCCCACCCTCTCTCTCTCGCACAAAATTACCAATCCCTCTCTCCCCCGCACAAATTTATCAATCCCTCAACCCATGAGATCCTTCCCCTCTCATCCATGTTTTTCTAGCTCTCTCATCAACCCTGTTGTCTCTTCTCCTTCCACGTGTATAGAATCCGGATGCACACGCATCTCACGTATATTACATGTCTCCATCTTTCTCACAGACCTAACTTCTTCCTCTCTTTCTTTGTTTCGTTAGGTTTGTCTCCTACTCTCTTGTCCACATACATACAATCTTTCCCGCCCTATATGCTCCATCTTTGTCGGATCTCGGGTTCTGGCAAAACCCTTAAGGTTCAAACACTGGGGTGCGCGCGAAGATCTCCCCCTACCGATCCACGTCCTAGCTTCACTAAGATCTCAAGGGCTAACTCGACGAACTCGCAACACAAAGGACACAAGATTTATACTGGTTCGGGCCACCGTTGTGGTGTAATACCCTACTCTAGTATGATGGTGGTGGATTGCCTCTTGGGCTGAGGATGAATAGTTCAAAGGGAAGAACAGCCTCCTGAGGAGAGGTGTTCTTGTGCTTGGTGAACTTGTGGTTGTTCGGGTCTCTTCCCTTTTTCTCCCCCCTAGCTACTGTGGTGGCTAATCCTATTTATAGAGGCCCTCGTCCTCTCCCCAAATATTGAGTGGGAAGGGAGCCAACAACGGCCAATTTGAAAGGGGACAACTAGTACAACTTATCCTGACAAAAGCAGTCTTCGCCAGCAAAAGGCTCTGGTGGTGACGCTGCCTTGGGCTCCATGGTGACCTCCGTCTTGCCGTCGTGCTGGTCTTGGTCTTGTTGCACTGATATGGAAACCTTTGCTTGACGCCTCAGTACTCTACACCTGCGCTTGCTTCCTTAGCACCAAAGAGGAAACAAGGACACTGTGCGCGCTGGCGCCTGCCTGGCGCCTGCCTGGCCTTGGTCATCATGGCTCACGTCACTGGAACCTCGCAAGGTTTGCCTTGCCTTGAACTCTCCACCCCTCGTGAGCCAGCCTGGTGAGGGTGCTCCCGAGGATGTCTTGTGTCGTCCGCCTCGTGAGGCTTGGCCCCTCGCGAGGGTCTTGAGTGCTTGTTGGTGAAGATCGGTCGTACGGGCCCGCTCACAGAGCCACGCCGTGGGCCGCAGGCAGGCAAGTCTGGGGACCCCCGTTCCCAGAACGCCGACAGTAGCCCGCGGGCCCAAGGCGCACTCGGGCTTGGCTTCGAGGCGAAGCCAAAGGTCAAGTGCGGAGCGCCGCGGGCCCCAATAGCCTGCGGCCTTGGTCGACGCGTGGCGGTTGAATGGACATGGGCGTCTCCGCTTCCCACATTGCCTCGGCAGCTTCTCGACTGTCAAAAGGCTGGCATAGACATCACTTGCCTCCACTACTTCCTTTCGTCTTGCTCCAGATCCCCTTTCTTGCTCCCTGCTTCCGAAATATCCAAATCTACTCCCATCTCCTTCCGTATTAGCAACCAATGGTGCCTTGGAGGGTCAAGCCCGCCTCGTCGCCGGCTTGGTACGAGCCAGCCCTCGATGCACCCAACGTCTCGGAGAAGAACCTCGCCGCCACGCGCTTGTTGACGGCGGGGGAAAGCAACGAGATGGGGAAGACTGGACTCCGGGCTGGCTTCGACGTGCCGGAGCCCGAGGGAAGCACCTTCTTCCCCTTCTTCACGAGTAGCATCGTCGCAGGGCTGGTTCCCCCCTTCTCTGACTTCTTTTACGAGGTCCTTGATCACTTCGGGCTGCATGCGCTGTATCTTCATCCCAACTCTATCCTTCTCTTGTCGATCTTCGCCTTCTACTGCGAGGCGTACCTCGGCGTGATGCCGTCTGTGGCTCTGCTGCGCCACTTCTTCTTCTTCCGCATCAACGATGGCCATACCTCTGGGTGCACCAATTTCATCGCGGCCGGCAAGGCCAACTCAATCTCGAAGACTGGGAAGAAGGCCGACGGATTTCGGAGCAAGTGGGCCATCATGGATGCCAAGTGCGTCCACCCACGCTTGACGCTGCCGATGGAGATGCCCAAGTCTGACAAGGGGTGGTCTCGTGCGAAGCTCACTGACGAGCGGGCGATGTTGGTGCTGGAGCAGATGAACGCCGACCTGAAGCCGGGCAACGCGAAGGCGGCGAAGGTGATAGGGGCCATGCTCCTGAGGGAATTCCTGATGCTGCACGTAGCCCCACTCCAGGCACATACACGCCCCTTGTGGGAGTTTGGGAATGAAGAGGACAAGGTTCGCCTGAGCCCGAATGTCTTGTTTGATGATGAGCTGGTTGTCGCTCTCCGCATCCTAGTCGGGGACGACCAGGAGTACCCGCCGAATGTATTCACTCCCTTGTTCTGCTGCAAGGACGGGGCGCTGGTCGTGGCCTCTAGGACGACCTTTGACGGGCGCGGACTGGTGTCGCCGGCACCCACCGGGGCCCCTGCGGTGCTGAGGCTGGTGGAGCTGTCTTCTGGTGAGTCCCGCGGGGAGGAAGAGGAGGAGGAGGAAGACTCGGAGGAGACCCCTGAAGGGACAGGGGAGACCTCCCCCTTGAGCAAAGCTGACATCCTCTGCACCCTTCCTGACGACGACGAGGCTGACGCCTGCCCGGAGAAGGGAGAGCTGCCCGTCATCCCGACGAGGGACCGATCAGCGTTGATCTCCTGGGACGCTGCTTCTGCTCCAACGCCTCCTGGAGCCGCTTCCGACCCAGCTGCCGCTCCTGCTTCTGCTTCCGGAGCTGGCGCGCGTGCCTCGGGTTGTGAAGCTTTCCAGCTTCAAGCTCCCGAAGCAGAGGGACTATGTCATGGCGGATCAGTAAGTGTCCCCGTCTCGCCTTGTTCTTGTTGTTGATGCTCGTTTCTGACTCTTTTTCCTTGTTGTGCAATGAGGATGAAGCCTGCGGCGAAGAGGAGAAGGGAGAGCGAGGTGGTGCTACTTGAGTCCGGGTCGAATCCTGCGACCGCGCCCCTCTCCATGAGCAAAGGTGGGGACGGTGCTCATGCTTTTCTAGCCCGATCATCCTCACGAGGCAGGGTGGAGCATCCTCGGGAGGAGTCAGCCCCCGAAGCGCCGCCGACTCAGGAGGCGCCAGCGCCCGGCTGGGGTGCTGAGGTCCGAGAGGCTCAGGAGCTTCCCGCCTCCCAGGCCATGTTGACGACGACGCCTCTTCCTCCTTCTTGTGCCATGTTGCTGACCCCAGGTTCCTCCACTTCTCCCAACGTCCTGGAGTGGGACCTTTCTGAGATGGCCCGGCCGCGAGAAGATCTCCAGAACAACGAACCCCTCCTGGCGGCTGGTCGCCTGGAGCTGGTCTCCGGTGGGCTCCATTTTGACGTGTCTGTTCGGGCGGCGTTGAGCCAGGTCGCGACGACCTCTGAGGGGGAGAAGCGAGCCGCAGCTCAGGCAGCAGCTGCTCGCGAGGCGACACTGAAGGACGCCGAGGCCGCCCTAGGTCACTACCAGGTGCTGGGGGACGAGCTGAAGATCCTGCGTGACGAGCGTGCTGAAGTTGTCCGTGGCCCTAAGGCGAAGGAAGAGAGGATGAAGGCCTGGGAGGATGCCTTCAAGGGTCGCGACGCCAAGTTGGAGCAGCTGGCGCAGGCCGCTGAGCGCTGCCGGCTAGAGGAGCTGGAGCAAAAGGTGCAGGCTGAAAACGCCGAACTCGATGCCAAGGCGAAGGTTCTGGCTGAGGACCGCGCGACCTTCACGCTTCTAGAGAAGAGGTCTCGCGAGGCCCTGAAGTCACTCTATGAGAAGGGCTTGGAGAATCCATTGGCCACCAATGAGGACGGCCCCACCCAGTTGCTTCCCTACTTGGTCGAGGCGCTTGAGGAAGTCATGTGTGGCATCGACCCCATGGCAGAGGCAGAGGCTCGCGTCCTTTCTTCAGCCGCGCTGACACGCGTCTTCAGCCACCTCCATCTTTGCAATCCTACTGCCCGCCTTGATGAGCTGCTGGAGCCCGTGGCTGATGAACACTGCTCAGTCGTCGCCGCAGCCGTTAAAGGTCAGGTGGAAGCCCTACTGGAGAAGTTCGACGCCTTCGCCCCCGCGCCTTCGACCGGTGGTGCAGGTGAAGGCGACGCCACCCAGGAGGGGGCACCTCTTGTAGGTGCCGGCGATATCGAGGGATGACTGGCTTGCGGCTCCTTTCCTGTTGAAACTCCTGCAGCATGTAGCGTGCCTCGTGGAGGCGTTTAAACTTGTGCTTGATATTCGGAGAACAACACGTCTTGTAATATTTGCTTTGAGATTTTGCGATTTCCTTCTCATTTGATTTACGTTTTACGTCGGCAGAGCCCGACCCCGCGCATACCTCAGCCACCGTTGGGTCGTCCGGAGACCAGGACGAGCACAAGGAGTGAGGGGCTACGTGACCCGTTAGGCTCCTGAGTCGCGATGCTCAGGAGTCCCCCTTGACGTTCAAACAACCTTCATACATTTGTCCTTGCCGAGTCTCGGCTCGGGAGGGGCGCGCTATGACCAGGTCCGAGGGACCTGGCTGGGTGGCGCACGCTTGGGCGTGACCAGAGCGCCGCCCCCGTGCTCAGCCCCCTCGCGCGGATCTCCTGAGGGGAGGCGTTGCGATGAGGCCAGACACCGAGCCCGGAAGCTCCCTGAGGTTGATACGGCCGTGAGGCCGCCCTCCGTTGTTTATCACCAGGACGGACCATGGCGCTTCCACACTTGCACGGGCATAGTCGCTCCTCGACAGTGTCGACTGCCAGCACGGAGCAAGGTGCTTCCACTGGTACGTGGGAGGGGACTCCCTACTGGGGAGAGCCCCCGAGGCGAGTAGAGCCCTGCCCTGGCACGTGGCTTGCATGGCAAGGCTAGACGAGGTGTGTCTGGGCACTCGTGAGCCAGCGCGGGACTCATGAGGACATACCTCAAGGCGGCTTGCACCTGGTCTTGATTCTTGCTCGCTATGTTGGTCCTGTGAGGTGGTTAGACAACCTGCGCCGAACGAATCTTCTGAGATTATCGTGTGAGAAAGCCAAGCACCAACAGCCCCGGGAGGTGACGTGAACAGGGCCGGCCCACCAGACAGAGCTCAGCCATTGGATTTATCGACGCTGCAGGGACGGGCCCGAGCACAGACGCCGTGCCTAACCCTCTCACGCGAAGGGTCCTAAAGAAAGACGACCGACGTGCGGCTCTCGCGATGGGCGACAATCAAGCAGGTGATAGTCATAGGTAGATTAAGCATGGAAAACAAACTGGCTTAGGTAAATGCAGGGAATATACATGCCACTGGGTCTGGCCCGAGCGGCTTGGGGATGACGCAGCCCGAGGGGCGCCTCCAGGGAGGTAAGCTAAAGACATAAAAAGGGATACATGCCACAGGGACGGACCCACGCGACCTGGGAATGATGCAGCCCCGAGCGCGTTCCCAGCTAAATGAATTTGGAAGGTGTCACCTGGTTCCGTTGATGATGGGTGTTGAGGCAGCTGAAAGTATACGGCGATGGGGTCGCTCCTCATGAGCCACCGGGGCCCTAAGCATCGGGAGGTTCTGGGGGTCCAGGCGGTTCCTTGAGGACTATCTCCATCTCCGCTAGGACTGCGTGGTGCCTGGCCTCCTGACCCGCCATGATGCTCCGCAGGTTGCGCTGATAGGAAGACGCCACGCTCGGCTGGCCAAGAGGCATGCGAACGTAGCTGTGCGGTGGGCCCTCGCAGCGCCCAACACGCGAAGGTCAGAAGCGCTCCTGAGATGCGGCTCGGTTGAGCCCTGGCATATCGATGTAGATGCGCAGCTCACCATCCTCGCCTGGGTGGGGAGCAACGCCAGGTGGGTGGCAGTCGCCGCGTATTGCTCTTGCTTCTTGAAGCTCCAGAGATACCTTGGTGATGAACTCCTGGGCACCAGGCGCTCCTTGCCCAGCGTCCTCCTGAGGGAGACGTGCCGCGAAGCACACCTCCAAGTGGTGCCCGAGCGCCTCCCTCGTGATGTTGGCGAGGTACGAGGCCCTCCAGAAGAGAGCCCTCGAGCCCTTCCCGAGAAGGGCACCGGGCGCGCTTTCCTATGTGACAGAGGGAGGTGCCCCAGGCGCGGGCGCTGATCCTGACGAGGTGCCACTTGCGGCGCTGCCCTCCTGAGGTTCGGCACGGAGTAGCTGCTCCTTCTTCTTGGGGACGACCTCAGGAGGGTACCGAGCTGCATTGTTGCCGGGGTCTTCGATTGATGCTGCTTGGAAGGCGCGCTCGAGGGAGCACACCGCATCTCTTTCTTCATAGGGTACTGTGATGATCCCGCCGCTTCCTGGCATCTTGAGGATGTTGTAGCCGTGGTGCGTTACTGCCGTGAACTTGGCCAGGGTTGGGTACCCGAGGATGGCATTGTACGTCAGACGAATGTGGGTGACGTCGAAGTCAATGAGATCAGTGCGGTAGTTGTTGCGTTCTCCGAAGGTGACGGGAAGGCGGACCTGCCCGATCGGGATGGTGGAGCCGTCGGTCACTCCTGAGAAAGGCTTGGTAGGCTGAAGCTGATCGTATGGCACTTGAAGGTTGTCGAACGTCTCGACGGACATGACGTTGAGCCCTGCGCCGCCGTCGATGATGGTCTTGGCGACTTGCACGTTGCTGATGACAGGTGAACAAAGCATTGGGAGGGCGCCAACGGTGGTCGTGCACTTGAGCTGATCTACTAAACTGAAAGTGATGGCTCACTTTGACCATCTGAGCGGGCGCGTGGCCTCGAGCTTGGGGAGGACTGCATTTACTTCACGAGTGAGCTATTTGAAGATACACCGTAAGGCTGGGGCTTGAGCTCCGCCCAAGATGCAGGCGACGGCACGCGGCTCCTGGAAGCCCCAGCCCCCTCGTCCTGATGGTGGTCGTCATTCCTTCTTGGTGGCGGTAGTAGTGGAGGGAGAACGGCATTGCCCTGAGGACGATCCTCACGAGGCTGATCCACTCCAGGCTCCCTCGCGAGACTGATCGTGCCAGCGGTCCTCACGAGGCCAGTCACGCCATTCCTGGCGCGCAAGTGTCATCCCAGCCTCCGCCACCACGTCCTCCTCCTTGGCCATAGCCCTGGTCGTTGTGCTCGGGGCGTCGACCGAAGCGTCCTTCTCGAATGGCTTAGCTTGATGCTTAGCTTGTAGAGCTGGAGGAACTCCGCGGGGTCGAGGTGCCGTCATAGCGAGGAGGCAGATCCGGCGTGAACTTGCCCAGCCAAGCGACGCTACGCAGCTCAGGGGTGAAGGCGCGACAACCTGCCATGGTCACTGGGACTCTGCGCTGGTGGAGAACTTGTCCTTGATGGGGTCCACGCACCGCCGCCGCATGCGGCACGCGATCTTGCCATGGTGGCACAGGGAGCACGGGGGAATTTTCTCGCGACTGAGGGACTTCTTGGCAGCTTCTTTCTTCTTGTGCGGGCGCTATACATGGCAGGTCACGCCGTGGGGCCACGCGCCTGGGCGCTAAGAGTCCGTCTTGGGGCAGAGGTGGTGGAGGAGCTCCATGGGCCACGCCGCCCGTGGCTGGCGGAGGGCGAGGCAGCGAGAGGGACAGCGCAGGAGCCCCCTGCGATGCTGAGAAGCTCGGTGATGCGGTCGAGCCAGTCCTTGTAGAGGTCATCGACGGGGCGGTAGCGCAGGAGCTCGCGCGCCATGCACAGAGCGGACTGCGCGTCCACGGAAGTGCGACGAGCGTTGGATGACGAACCGACTGGGGTCAGCGATGGAGTGGCGGTGCGGCCGTCCCGTCGCACCGAGGGGCGCAACGAGGATGCCTGCTGCTCGTTCCCCGCCGGGCCGGTGGCGGCGTTGGCGGCAGGCGATGGAGAACGACGGGGTGTCCCGCCGACAGGAGCCGTCTGAGCAATGCGGGAGGCGAGGGCAGCCCGGCGCTCAGCGCGAGCGTGGCGAGCATCCACCATGGAGACGATGAAGCAATGGGATGCAGAGCGACGGAAGGGCAGCTTCAGCGCACCCCTACCTGGCGCGCCAAATTTCGTATCTCTGGTTCCGGCAAAACCCTTAAGGTTCAAACACTGGGGTGCGCACGAAGATCTCCCCCTACCGATCCACATCCTAGCTTCACTAAGATATCAAGGGCTAACTTGACGAACTCGCAACACAAAGGACACAAGATTTATACTGGTTCGGGCCACCGTTGTGGTGTAATGGTCTACTCCATTGTGGTGGTGGTGGATTGCCTCTTGGGCTGAGGATGAACAGTACAAAGGGAAGAACAGCTTCCTGAGGAGAGGTGTTCTTATGCTTGGTGAACTTGTGGTTGTTCGGGTCTCTTCCCTTTTTCTCTCCCCTAGCTACTGTGGTGGCTAATCCTATTTATAGAGGCCCTGGTCCTCTCCCCAAATATTGAGCAGGAAGGGAGCCAACAACGGCCAATTTGAAAGGGGACAACTAGTACAGCTTATCCTGACAAAAGTAGTCTTCGCCTGTAAAAGGCTCTGGTGGTGACGCCGCCTTGGGCTCCATGGTGACCTCCATCTTGCCGTCCTGATGGTCTTGGTCTCATTGCACTGATGTGGAAACCTTTTCTCGATGCCTCGGTACTCCGCGCCTGTGCTTGCGTTCTTAGCACCAAAGAGGAAACAAGGACACTGTGCGTGCTAGCACCCGCCTGGCGCCTGCCTGGCCTTGGTCGTCATGGCTTACGTCACTGGAACCTCGCGAGGTTTGCCTTGCCTTGAACTCTCTGCCCCTCGCGAGGCAGCCTAGTGAGGGTGCTCCCGAGGAGGTTTTGTGTCATCCGCCTCGCGAGGCTTGGCCCCTCGCGAGGGTCTTGAGTGCTTGTTGGTGAATATGGGCCATACAGGCCCGCTCGTAGAGCCACGCCGTGGGCGGCATACAGGCAAGTCTGTGGATCCCCCGTTCCCAGAACGCCGACAATCTTCGCAAGCTCTCTCTGCACGTTTCATTCACACATTGGGATATGTTCAAAATGTTGCTTTTATAATGGCTGATGTATACTTATAGTTGGTTTTGTTGCATCCTACAAAGTAATAACTATGAAATGCATTTTGATTGTCATTTGACTGGGATTATGTGAGTTTGAGCATGTTGTGAAGTACTATAGACCTCGTATACATCTTGGAATTCGACAATGATTGTAACTATTGAATTGTATAGACCATTACATTCGAAGTCAGTAGCCTAATATATTTATTTCACAATTTCAACAAATGATTAATTAACTACATACTAAGAAAACAAATTTGTACACCCTCCCTTTTTATTTAAGTCCATGTATTAGCATTGGTCAAAGTCAAGTTTTGTAAACTCTGAGAAAGTTTATAACAAAAAATATAACATATACCATAACAAATAAATACCATTAGATTCATTATTGAATGTACTTTCACATCATACATATATGTTATGGTAAATGTCTATATTTTTCTATAAACTTGGTCAAACTTTAGGAAGTTTGACTTTGGTCAAACCTAATATGCAGAGTTTACTAGTACTACTCGCTAGTTGCTTAGCCGAATCACCCAACATGCCACACGGGGAGTTCAGTGGCACAAAATTTTGAGGTCGGCGGGAAAATCTCCCGCGAACCTGATTCCGGCAGTGGGAAGTTACCATCATAGCCTTCGGAACATGCCTACAGATGACGGTTGGTAGGGGGCTATTTTCGTCACTTCAGGTTCACCCTACCTAGCCAACCACACCCCGACATCCAGAGTAGTACACCTGAATACTCCCCATTTTCTATCCCCACTGCAAAATAGACTTCTCCACGGCACCGCAGCCTTCGTGCTCCTCCCCTTCTACATCGGTGCACTCATCCACCGCAACGCATCTGCCTCATCGAAGACCTCGTATGCCGCACTAGAGCAGGTCCACCATCGTCGTCGTACATGGAGCCTCTTCCCCGGCATCGTCTTCCACGGTCTCGGATCTGCTTCCCGGAAGCTGAGACCAAGCGCAGAAGCACCACCTTTGTGGACAATGAACTGACTCCCGTTGCCGACCATGACTCATAGAGGCAGCCGCGACCATCGTTCTCCTCCTCGATTGGTAATGTGTGTATTGAATCACTTAGCAGTACATGTGCAGTTCCAATTTTTTTCATACCTACCCTTCAAATTTCCTGGGTGCTATTGTTCCCGTAAAAGTAATTGGTTATAGCCTCCATTGTCCAACAGAATATCACCTTGTAATTGTGCGTCGCTCGTGTATCACGCTGTGCTTGGGTAGGTTTTCATCTGCAACCAGTAGTCTGGCAAATGATGGAAAGTTTTTTAGAACTAGCAAGATGCCCATGCGTTGCACGCATCAAGATGCATTTGTATGAGTAGTTTATCTTGTGGGAGAAAAGGATGAACAAGGGAAGGCCTTATTTGCAAATCTGGAGAGGGGTGTGGGTATCCTTCTGCAAAATTGCCATTGTTTCCTTCCTATCAGTCAGAAATAAATTGGCGGCCTATATTGCAGGATGGCAGGCACACCATCATCACCAACTCTGTTTCTTATAAGAAACAAAGTAGAGAAAAAAGGTAGAGAGTAGAGAAGTAGAGATAAATATTAAATACGAAATAAATATAATAGTAGAGATAGCAGAGACGTCGGGAAAGGATTGTGCGCGCGGGAAAAAGCGACCGGGCGTGTGCTAGTTTTGGTGCGCGGCATCCGACGCGCTTTATAAAATCCAACGCCCTCCCACCGCTCTGTGCCTTGCCACCGCTCTCTCCCCGCTCTATGCCTCGCCACCGCTCTCTCCCCGCTCTTTCTCGCCTCGCCACCGCCGCACCACCATGCCGCCGCGTCGCCGGGAAACTTGGGGATACCGTGGCGTCCGCACGCGCCCCTCCGGCGGCTTCACCGCCAAGATCCGGTTCCGCGGGATGCGCCTCAGGCTCGGCAATTTCAACACCGCCGACGAGGCCGCCCGCGCGTACGACGGGCGGCATGGCGCCTCCAGTGGCCTCATAGAACATTGAACTTCCCCAACGTGCCGACGCGAGAGCGGGCACAGGAGCTTGTGCCTCTGCCGCGGCTTATCACCGATGAGGATCATCGCGACAACCGGAGGCGGGAGCACCGTCTCGGCATCGCCGAGATAGACGAGGAAGCCATGGCGCTGTGGCGCGAATGCTTCCCACAAGACATCATCAATGAGCATGAGTTCTACGTGCAAAGGAGGGTGGAGCAAGCCGCATATCACGAGGACAAGCGTAGGTGAAAATCGGACGCTCAATTCAACATGAGGCTAGGAGCAGCGTCGCCCTGGGAATCCGACGACGATCGGTATCTTCACGCGTACAGTTAGACGTCGAAGGAGGACATCACTGACAAGGAGTCAGACGACGAGGAGTAGTTGACTAATCTTTTTTTATCTATCTATGCTGAGAGATCTATCCTCTACTCTCTAGTCTCTACTCTCTATCTCTACTTCTCAATCTCATCACTGTAAACGCTTTTTTAAAGCGCCGCGCGTTGCGATTTTGTTGGAGATGCTCTAACATGGTAGACGAGTGCTTTAATGTTGCCCACAAGATGCGCGAGTATTACTAGTAGTACCTTTTTCTTGCCATATTGAGATTTTAAAACCACGAGTGCGAACATGCAGAGGAGCAATGAAGACCAAACACGGGATATTGGGGACATCTTCAAGGAGCGTGGCAAGTTAAAGAGGAGCTGCACTGAACCTGTAAAACGAGCTGTGGTAAGTAACACCCTTTCAATTACTTTCGTTTAGCCTAGTGTTCTTCGATGTGTATATGTTGTAGTTTCTGTTTCTCTTAAGCCTCGTGTTCTTCGATGTGTAATAAGAAGAGTCTTAATCGTCCTAATGCTTTCGTTTTTAGCTTGATGTAGGAAGTGGGTGTTCTCACCTTGTAGTCTGTTTTTATTTTTTCCATTTGAATTCACTTCTCCCAGTTCTGTTTATTTGGCTTCTACTAAATGGATCTGGGTTGCTAGTATTGATCTAAAAAAGAAGTAACTTCATGTCAGGATGCAGTTCCTGCGAGGAGGGAAGTATGGTCAACCCCGAGATCATGTTTCCAAAATGAGGCTAGATTACACACAAGGTGCCAGTTCCCTAATGATGCTGGATTAGACGCAAGGTGCAAATTCCCAGATGATGCTAGATTACACACAAGCCAGGTGGAGTCGTCAGCTGTTTGTGTCCTCGTGGCTCTAGTAAAGGCTGAAAGAAAGTGTGCAGCAGCCCTTGAGAATGTAGCTGAGTTCCTGAAGAAGCGAAAAGAGCAATCAGATGCTCTCTTCACCCATGCCAAAGAAGAGATGAAAGAAGCCAGAAATAAGCTAGCAGAGGAAGAGCAGGTTAGGCGTCTCCTGCTATCTAAAACTGTTGTCAATACAAAATTTCTTCGTAGTAGCTAGGTTCAAATGTTTATCCAGTTAGCATGCCTGTTGTGATGTCCGTGCATCTACTGATGTGGCACAAAATATTTTTTCCGGGTCATGTAATAACATCAATTACTTTCCAAACAATAACAGACGAAGCATTGGACATGGTATAGTTCACGCACAAGCCCGACATTCCAAGTTCAACTTCCACATCAAACTCATGTTCACTGATAGCTGCACATTCAGACATAATGTCCACAACCATGATTCACTTCAAAGCCAAAAAAAGTTGAGGAGAGTTATGAATAAAGAAAAACCTCTAGTTCCTGCTACCAGTGCGAGCACAACAAGTCAAGACCATGCGTAATTAATTATAGTTTGGTCATTTTTGTGTTCTAAAATGCCGGCCGGCTCGCGGAAGGACGTGTTACCGGCACATGCGCGGATTCAATGAAGGCACGCGGGGAAGTCTGAAGCCGGTTGCATGCGGCGAGGAGGCGTGTTCAGCCGGGCCTGCAGCGAGTGGGGCCCTCTTGGCCGACGCGCCGGTTCAATGCCTGCGCTATGAGAGGTCGCGTACGTGTCAAAGAAATCAATCCCTCCAGTCCTTTTTTGTTTGGGTATAACAAAATCTCGTTTTCCATTCACATTTTACAAGTAAAATTCATGGACAAACTTTGACCCAAAATACGATGGGGACTAGTAAACCAGAACGGAGGTAGTAGTTTTTTAATCAAAGAAGGGTTCCCCCCTTCCCATTTTCATTACTGAAAATCAACGTCTAAATCTAAACCATAGTATTTGCCCTAGAACTACCAGGTTCAACATCTCGCAACATAAACCCATACAACCATACGCCAAGGAGGTACGTAGTACTATGAATTCCATTTTTTTCTCCATACCAATCGTTCTAAAAACTACTTAGTACTTATAACGTGCCATTGAAAATCTGAACTCTTAACCCCGCTAAAAAATGATATTTTAAACATGGCTACTCGATCTGTGGCAACTAGTTAGCCACTGCCTCCAAGTCGTTCACCTGTGGTCCCGACCATCAACTCCTACAGATCAAATTATCACGCGAGCTGACTATTCCTACAAAGGTGCGCTCCACCACATACCCGGTACCCGCAAATGCAGCAATCATGCACCTAGGGTTTTAGGGTTTATTTGTTAACGTTGCCTTTATGTAACACTCATGTGTGCGAGACAGCGAGAGACCGACTGTGTGCGTTCGCCTCTTCTCTTCGTATATGTACTCCACCGTTTGTCTGGTGTCCAAAAAATTATAATAACTACTAGCAATGTGCCAATGCGTTGCCACACGATCATAGTATATTAATACATATTCACCGATTTGATAGAAAAAAGTCTTGTTTTGAAATACGTATATCACTAAAAATATGTTATGTTTCACTCAAAATATATTCCTTTGGCGGTTTTGATGAGATAAGGGAGGAATGTTGTTGGTTTCAAGATTCGAGAAGTGGTATATGTCTAACTTCTACTCTTACTAGCAAGATGCCTGTGCATTGCACAGAACATCAAGATCTCGTGGGAGAAAAGGATGAACGAGGGAAGGCCTTATCTGTAAATGTGGAGAGGAGTGCGGGTAAATTGCCATAGTTTCCTTCCTATCCATCAGATATAAATCAGACGACCTATATTGAAGGATGGCAGGCCCACCATCATCACCAACTCTGTTTTTATCCTTACTCTTGTAAAAAGCATAGTCGGTGATGATCGTGTGCCTGCCATCCTGCAATATAGGCCGTCCGATCTATATCTGACGGATAGGAAGGAAACTATGGAAATTTTGCAAAAATATACCCACACCCCTCTCCACACTTGCAAATAAGGCCTTCCCTTGTTCATCCTTTTCTCCCACAAGATAAACTATTCATACAATGCATCTTGATGTTTCGTGCAACGCATGGGCATCTTGCTAGTTGTTGCAAAAAGCCCATCTATGTGAGAGAGAGGGAGAGAGGAGGAGGACGGAGTGCATGTGTGACAAAGACATAAAGAGTGTGTGTGCGAGAGGTATCAGCTTAAAATGAGGTGATAGTGTGTGTGTGCACGATCGAGAGGGCATGTCTTAAGAAGGGAAGAAAAATCTACATAGATACAAGGAGCGGGAGAGAGACATGTGTGCGATAGTGGAAGCACGAGTGTGCGGGTGTATAGACCTATCTAGAGGCTAGTAGATAAATGTTTGTGAGACAAATACGAGTTGGGGGTGCGAAAGCGAGAGTTTTGTGTGTGAGAGAGAGATGGTAGTCGGGAAGGGGGGGTGGAAGCAGGAGTTGTGTGTGTGTGAGAGAGAGAGAGGGGGGGGGAGTTTGTCTGATCGGTAAACAAATGAATTATGTTAGTCTGGGATGGAGACGAAAAGGAGACCACAACAAATGTTGTGTCTACAGGAGAGAGAGAGTAATTTTAGTGGTATGATTCATATCTAGAGACAGATAGGGTGTGTGAGAGAATACCATAGAGAGAAAGACAAAGTGAAAGATGAGTGGAGACTGTGTGTGTGGCGGTGAAAAAGAAAGCTTATGTACCTAGTGATACGAGAGAACGGTAGAGACATGAGAGATAATGAAAACCATGTAATGTATAATGATAGGGAGAGTGTGACACTTCTCAAGGGAGACGTAGAGAGACCATGTTTGCGAGGATAGGAGAAACATGAAGTGAGCGTGCGGGTGAGCTGGAGAAAAGAGAGTGATACCTACATGAAGGAGCATGAATGCGAGAGAGATGGGCGTGAAAGGAGTGAACATAAAAGGGATTCAAATATTTGAAATCGAGATGATGATACATGTAATCCATACTCAAACCAAAATTGATCTATCAAACATGCATACTCATATGAATTCACGCGCATCTATGTTATTTAATATGTAGATATTACTGATCCATACATTTTAGTAGAACATAATTTGGTTTAATTTTTTGAATTCAACCTTAAGATTTTGAGATCATTGTATTTGTAAATCATATTATACATACAAAGGATTCATTGTTATTTTGAGATCATTCTATGTTATTTAATATGTAGATATTACTGATCCATACATTTTAGCAGAATTCTTTGTTGTGCTTTTGAAAGTATATATAAAAATGATGTATATAGAATTTTATTCCAATCGAAAATGGATCCCGCCCGAAAAAATAGAATACAAACGGGATTCAAATTGAATTGGCACGGTAAACATGCACTCTGCAAAATTTGAATGAAGCGGGGAAAGTCGCAGTAACCGCCCGAAACCAAAATCTGTGAGATGGAAATTACTACTGCCTACCCCTGCCACGCAAAGCCTATCTGCTCGATTTCTATAGGTTTCGATAGGGTTAGGTTTGTAATTTCACTCAAACATGACATAACCGCCTCTCACCCAGATTCATACACGATGGGCACCAAAACACAGTGTGTCCTCGGCCAAAATCGACTCCCTCCCCGATTCATACACGGTGGGCGCCAAAAACAAACTCTCATCGATAAATATTCGGTGTATGCGAGATTACCGTCCTATCGCCAACCGACTAATATTGCTGTGATGTAGGAAATTTGAAACGGGGGCTAAGTTTGTAAATTTCCTCGCATTTGAGACAAGCGCGCCCTGAAGACATGTTTCCCCCTTCCTCTCCACCTCAATTTCCCCATTCGTACTCCGAGGGCGCCAAAATACCCTCTCCACCCCAGCCTCCTCCGTCCGCCACCCCATCCACCACCGTCCTCCTCCACCATGCCGAAGCTGATACCCCGACACCGCCGCCCATTACAAGAGATCGACCTCTCTCATCCACGGCTTTGGATCGGGATCCTTGCATCCCGTCCTCTCACTTCATCCCCGCCGTCCTCCACCTTGCCGGTGCCGCTCCTATGACCGTCTCGTCCACCGCGCCCCGCCGCCACCGTCTACCCTCCTAGATCTGCTTACACGCTGCCGACAGCCATTGCTACCGCAACACCATCAAATTCTCAGTAGATGCATACACGGCGCCGCACCAGAGGCGGTACTCTTTCGTATCTGCTCAACTTATTTATCGCAGCAGGAAAATAGATCGCCACTTCTTTACTCTGATTTATTGTCCATCACTTACTTGCTAGTTGAAAGAAAACATTGGTTGCGAAGTTGCCTTTGTCCGGTTTGCATCTTCAGGTCCCCCATGGCACGCTCAACACTATACTCCCAATGCTTATGGTTTTCCCCTTTTATATTCCACACTAGTTAAATCACAGTAGACTAAATTTCAAAATTGGGTCAGTCGATTTTTCAAAGTTCGCCGGAGTTCGCCGGTGCGAACGAAGGGGCTCGGGTGGGGACGGTGGTTGTGGGGGCGGTGGGGGGCCTCGCCGAACGAAGAAAACTCGACGCGGGTGGGGCGGGGGTAGGGGTGGTGGAGGAACACTTGCAGTGGGGGCCGGTGGTCCGGCCGGCGGCCCGTGCGGTGTTTCGTATGGGAAGAATCAGAGACGAGGAAGAAGAAGGGTTAGGAGACGTAGGATCTTCATCCAACCACCTGAAATGGTCGACTGACCCAAATGACAAAAGTCACGCGACTTGCATGCAGACATGCCTTTATATTCAGTACCATCATCGTACTTGCTTAGCACTGCTCCTGAATCCATCAAGGTAAACAACGTGCCACTCATAATTCCAAACTTGTTGCTCAAGTCTGAATCTGATATGATGCTGATATTACTAAAATAGATAACATTTAATTGGCCAGCTAATGTTCCACCTTTACTTTCAAAAAAGCACGTGCACCACATATAGAGAGACAACAGGGAGTTGCTTTCTTAATGTGCTATGGTTCATCATGTGTGGGCACTACACAACGAACATTTTATTATCCAAAATTTGCTTGCTCTTCTTTAGCATGTTCCTCTTCCATTCTTCTTTAATAAGTACTCTCTCCATTCCTAAATACAAGTCTTTGTATAGATTCGACCATGGACTACATATGCAGCAAAATGAGTGAATCTACACTCTAAAATGTATCTGGATACATCTGTATGTGATCCATTGTGGAAATCTCTACCAAGACTTATATTTTGGAATGGATGGAGTATGATAGTAGTATAGTATGTTCCTTGTACTAAAGATGAGCAGGGACATTTGCAGTGTAGAGGTCTATGCGGTCAGTTGTGATGGAAACTTTGAACTCTTCGGGCCTCTTTGATTCGTAGGATTTTGTAAACATGGGAATGGGATTTATAGTGGCCTGCCCACTTGAATCGTATAAGAATAGCAAGGAAATGCGGGGAGCTATGTCGCCTTTGAGAGTTACATTGATATTAACACTACCGCACCTTCAGTTGAAGAGAGCTGGTATCCGAAGCCTTTCTAGCCGTACCGGCAATACTAGCACATATATTTCAGCAAGTTTCACTTTGCTGCTTTTACTCTGATGCTTAAGGTTTTCCTGTTATATCTACACTATTATCTGTGTAGCTACTTTGTGTCGCACTAGCAGCAGTCCATTCTTGAAGCTAAACACTACAATGACTTACAAAATTGGCACCAAGGCATTGAGTGCCATTCTGGATGCAATGAAACTTATACGCTCCCCACCTATTGATTCTTGTTCAGAATATGATCCTAATGACTATTCTAACCTCGATGAGTCAAAGGCAGATGGCATGTCCTGTTCACCCATCAAGGTGCCTGTTCTAATTTGGCAAGGTTTTATTGATTGCACGTATCTTGTATATGTTGTCTTGCATTTATTCTACTTTGTTGCACCACCATCTGCTTAGTTTACTCATCATATATGTTGAGATGCCATGCCCATCCATTATCAATACATATTCCATCTGTCATCATACCATGTTTTCCACTCAAATGTTGTTCTTGTGCATCAGACATCAAAAAGGAATAGGGTGATTGCCGAACCTGAAGGAGCACCACCAAAGTCCTTGAAAAACATGGTTGTGCCGGAGAAATAAGACATCACCCCACTTATATTGGTTGTACAACCAGTGACAGAAAATGTAGGACCGACTCCAGTAGACTGTACCCATACTTCATTGGCCACACCACTAGCCCCACCACACAGGACCTGCACTCCAGCAAAAGGAATGCCGATTTCAGTTGCCATAGCACCAGCCGTACCACTGAAAAATCCCACTCCAGCAAAAAGTACAGCAAGTCCACTGGCCGAAGACCTATCCCAACTGCAGAGATAGCCAAATCCTGCAGATTGGGACCCCATTCCAGTTATTCCCAATTTAGAAGACAATGCTTTCAATGTTGTTAGGGACTACGTGCATATATTCCCATCATGGGAATATTATAGTGAAGACAAACACCATTTTCACATCTTCCTGTTCCACTTACGTGTAAGTGCTATTATTCATGGTGATTATTTTCCTATTTTCTGCTGATTGAACACATCAATGATTTACATTACATTGTTATAAGTAGGCGAGGGTCAATTTGGATAGTCATGACGAGCAAAGCTTTCTTGCGCTTTTCAAGGAAGCATTGCAGCAGTATCAGTGTTACCTTAGGAAACCACACTTTGATGGCAAGTCTATAAATGAATTTCTGGTGAAGTCTCCTGTGCTAAATTTAGAAGACATTGAATGGAAAAACCTTGTTATGCACTAATCTCATTCCGAGGATGAGGTACTGTCTATGATATCGCATGATAATTTGAACTTCTACTTTTCCGCATGTGCCTTACGGATATTTTTTGCAGGAAATCTGCTCAAAAAGGAATTCCGGTTTGAAAAGAACGACAGGATGTCGCAAATATGTTGCCCACTGCTTTGCTCTTGTTAGTACCTGTTGTCCTGTGTCACTGTACTTGCATACATACCTGGTTCATTATATGACAGCAGTATGCATGATAGCTTGCTTATCAATTGTTCGCTCGAAATTATCTGATATGTATGAATGTTTACATTAGTGTAGAATATATCCAATGCCAATGAAATTTTTTAGCTCTGCATTGTTCTTGTAAGTACCTGTTGTCCTTTATCAGTATACTTATATTGACAGGTAGTTGTTCATGTACCATCACTCTGCAGCTTATTTTCATTTGCCCTCCATTTTCTACACATAAGATCTATATTTACTGGTACCATAAGGTTGGATAACACCGATGGTACTGAATAAGTTTAGCTCTGCATTGCTCTTGGCTGTACCTTTTGCCTGTATCTCTGTACTTACATTTATAGCTACTTGGTTATGTAGCATCACTCTTCATCTTATCTTAAATATTCTCCATTTTTCCTCATATTGTCACATCTATATTTTCTCTTAACAAAATGTAGAATGAAGGCAATGGTTATGAAGAAGATTCTATGGTAAACTTCTTGAATTGCCCCCCCATCAGCATGGACAAGGGCTTTATAGAGCCTGCCTTCACCAATAATGTAAGTTTGTCCTTCTCAAGACTTTAAACTTTTTTGTGTATACTTGGTTAGGCATGACTGCAACAACTGTTTATTTTTGGTGTTTGCATCAAATTGCATGTTTAAAGTTTATTATGTACTTCATAAACAAAAGTTTGTCCTTCTCAATTTAAGTTTTCAGTTGTACAACCAAGTTCCTTCTTCATACCATGTAAATTAAACTATACAGAGCAAGTGATCTTATTTTGACAATCTGAAATGGGATAAATTGACAGCACGCTAACCATTGATACTTATGAGTTCTTGATCTATAATCTAGTGGTGTCGTGAAGCAGCCAACTCCTTCACAATGTCATTTCCTGCCATGTCTTGACTTGAACAATACCATATTGTGTTAATGCTATTTTAAAATGTGTCACTTTATTCGTCAGTAAGAAATGTGATGAATTGTCAGCATGATACTTATATGTGCAAAACCTGTCATCTATCTGCTTGTTTATCTTTCAGAGTGAGGAGGATATTAGTGTTAAACAAGTGCAGTCTCATCAGCTTGCTCAGCTGCTTGCGCTGCAGCTCCCGAGCAGGGCTAACCTTTCTTGATCTCTATTGAAGTGTTGTCGGTTTTGTATATTATTTTGTAGGCGTGTTTAATTGCACTGGTGGCGATCTTTGATGCCAAGTGTATGTAATCTGTTGTCTGCTTGTGCTTTATTATCATAGTGGTCAACTTTGATGCCTAGTGGATGTAATATGCCGTAATTTCTTTATTGTATAGTCTAGGTTTTTCTTCTTCTTATTCACGATGTTGTAGTTATTTTACTGTATATATATCCTATCTTCACAGTAAACCGGCCAAACCGTAAAATTACGGTACATAATCGGGCCGTCATGCAAATCACTATGTATGATCCGCATCATGGGCCCCGTCATCTTGGTCCTTTAACATGCCTAAATGTAAACTGGCCCACTAGTAGATTCGGGCCTTTAATAGGCCAAGTAAACCGCCGGCCCTATTTTCCCAAGAAAACTCAATGGGCTTTTAGGAGGCCGAAAAGTAGGTTGGGCCTGGAAAGTGCCGAACAGCTCACGGGCCGGCAGCAGGCCGAAATAGACCCCGGCCCATGATTGTGCCAATCAAATCATGGGCTTATAATAGGCCAAAATTGTCTCGGTCCTTGTTTGGCCCAATCAGATTATCATCTGTGAGCAGGCCGGATGCAAACGGGGCCGTAGTTAGGCCCACCTATATGACAGGCTTTTAACATGCCAAAATATATATAGGCCCGAAATGTTAAACGGGCCTTTAACAGGCTGAAACTAATATCAGGCCGAATTACCAAATGGGCCTTTATCAAGTGGGCCCAAAAGCATAGCGTCCAGTTGACGGGGCCGAATCTGATATGGGCCATAATTTAGCCCAAAGCCTCTCAAAGGGACGGACCTGATCTGGGCCGTAATTTGGCCCAGAACATGGTAGGCTTTTAACAGGCCGGATCTCATATGGGCCTTTATTAGGCCCTGAACGTGGCAGACTGTTAACAAACCAGATCAAATATGGGCCAGCATTTGGCCCAAAACATGGCAGCCTGTTAATGGGCCGGCCTACTAGTGTCATCAAAATCTTTTGGGCCTTTAGCTGGGCTGGCCCATTATGGTCGGCGAAATCTCGTGGGCCTTTAGCTGGGCCAGCCCATTATGGTCCACAAAATCTTGTGGGCCTTTAGCTGGGCCGTCCCATTATGGTCCGCAAAATCTCGCGGGCCTTTAGGTGGGCCGGCCCATTATGGCCCGCAAAATCTTGTGGGCCTTTAGCTGGGCCAACCCATTATGGTCCGCAAAATCTTGTGGGCCTCTTACTGGACCGGCCCATTATGGACCGCGAAATCTTGTGGGCCTTTAGTTGGGCCGGCCCATTTAAACTTTATAGGCCACTTTTGGGCCGGTCCACGTGTCAACATTTCATAAGCGCATCTCGCCCATTGGATGAGTGACACCTGTGCCAACGGGGAGTTGACACGTGTTTCCTCCAGCCAATGATGACTTTACACGTGGAAAATCACCATTGGTCCTAGTTGTTGACGGGTTATTGGATCCAAAACCGGACCTAATAGCTTAACGGCACTCCGTTACGGTGGATGGCACGTGTCTGTCACCCTTGACGAAAGCACTTTTGTGACGCGTGATTTTGCTTCATGGAAGTGGACACTTCCATGATGATAATTTTGGTAATGTCATGGAACACTTCTACGACAACACAAGTATGACTATCTTGATTCTGTCATAAAATCGTCATGGATGTACATGCATGACAGAAAACATGACCTACTGTGACAAACACGTATCATCACAGAAGTGTATTTTTTTGTAGTGGCTATGTCAGGACCCATATTGGGACGGTAGGGAAGCATAGCAATGTCTGAGGTATAGATACAGTAGCTTCCAATAAATGGTAGTAACATTGTGTCAACAGCAGCTGGATCGCCTTCCACCATCATTGGATACTTTTGTCTAAGGAAGAGCGAGTTGCCTCCAAGACTTTCAACACTGAACCAGGAAGAAGGTGTTGGCGCTAGTACACTAGTATCCATCCCGAATACCCTGCAACGGATGTTGGAATAGGCCGGAGAGTGCGACCATGCGAGATAACACCTGCTTCCTTAGTAACATCAGCAGTGCCCTGTATACAGACAAGAAGAGGTGATCCATCGGAATAAGTTGCCAGGCGCCACTGAGTATATGGGTCCTGCTCGTCCTCATGCTCATAAAAATTTTCAAGTATAGGTGGTGGAATGTTCACAGGACCTTGGAAACACAAGAAGGTTAATTAGTAAAGGGAAACTAGCTAACCCGCATGCATGTCTATGAAACAATTATAATTACGGTGGAAGAGAAACGTACCGAAAGCATCATGATTCCATGCAAAAACAGTGCCACGAGTGGTGGCAGCAAACACAAGACCCTCGTATTGAATTGCATCACAGTACTCATCCGTGTACAGAAATTGATTTTTGAGCAATATCCATTGAGGCGTGGAAGTAAGGACGGCAACAACCTTGTGAAAGATAGCAACAACTTCATAGTTCGTGTAATCCCAAGAGCGGTTGGGAACTCGACAAATTGCTATCTTACATAGACAACAGTCATCATGATCGTATTTGAACTCACGTAGAATACCGGTGTACTCAACCCCTGGGCAGTCGTCTGAGATTTTTGGAAGTGGAACCCGGTGACAAGTGTACACATTCACAAGTTCCCACTCGCAGTTGTACCTAATATAAACAACCCAATCTCCATTTGCGCATGCCCAAGCCTTGACCTCAAGCGATGGCATCTTAAAATCATACGCATCATTATCAAGCGGTATCAACTTACACAAGGTGAGGCATCCCTCGTCGCCGCGCCAGTCAGCAGGGTCACGACGAAGAAGATAGGGGAGATCAAACCGCTCCTGGACCCTTGGGTTCCTTGTAATGATGTTATTAGTTGCGTCGAGAATGGTCTTGAACGAACCTGCCATGCTAGCCAAGGTGATGACGTCGCACCGATCAATGAGTTCCTCCACCGCGCCATCATTCAGATCGGGGCAAGAATAACGTGGTCGTTTCCGGCCTATTCCCTCCATGGAGAAGACGATCAAACAATGGCAGAAGGAAGGGTGAAGGCAAATGGAGGAGGGAGGAAGAGCTAGCGTGCGGCAACAGTTCCAAATCGAGAGGGAAAGGTGAAGAGTCGATGGATGGTTACCACGGTACACGAAGAGGCGCCTGGGGAGAAAACGGTTGCTACAGAGGTCACACACTAACGACAAGGGCCAAGTGAACCGCATGTGTATATCGCACACACCTTGATCTGGCTAACCGTTTATTTTGTGTTGCCTAATCACAAACAGTTCATCCGAGTGAACCATATGCTCGTGCACACCTTCACCTGGCTCCCCGTTTCTTTTGTGTTGCCTAATCACAAACAATTCATCCGAGTGAACCGTATGTTGTGTATCGCACATTCCTTCATCTAGCTGCCCGTTTCTTTTGTTCCTTCTCATCACAAACAGTTAACTGAACCGAACTGTATGCCCTTCATCGCACATGCAACTAAAATCTGAACCATGTTTGATGCATCCGTCATCGCAAACGTTTTATACATTTTGACGGTTTTCATACACCACCGTTTGCAATTATTGTATCGTGCATAGTTTCTCGAAGGGTCTCTGATCGTAGTGTCGCGTTAGCAGCATCCTGCAGTAGTGGTAGTTCCGTTTCCAGTGACCATTCCCATTGCAGTAGAAGCACTCAGTTTCAGGCTTAGGTCTAGCTTTGGGCCTCTTCACGGGAGTGGATACTTGCTTGTCATTCTTCTTGAAGTTCCCTTTCTTTTCCTTTGCCCCTTTTCTTGAAACTAGTGTTCTTGTCAACCATCAACACTTGATGCTTTTTCTTGATTTCTACCTTCGCTGATTTCATTATCGCGAAGAGCTCGGGAATCTTTTTCGTCATCCCTTGCATATTATAGTTTATCACGAAGTTCTAGTAGCTTGGTGATAGTGACTAGAGAACTCTGTCAATCACTATCTTATCTGGAAGATTAAGTCCTGCTTGATTCAAGCGATTGTACTACCCAGACATTCTGAGTATATGCTACTGGCTGAACCATTCTCCTCCATTTTGTAGGCAAAGTACTTGTCAGAGGTCTCAAACCTATTGACATGGGCATGAGTCTGAAATACCAATTTCAACTCTTAGAACATCTTATATGCACCATGGTGTTCAAAACATTTTTGAAGTACCGGTTCTAAGCCATAAAGCATGGTGTACTAAACTATCAAGTAGTCATCATACCGAGCTTGTCAAACATTCATAACGTCTACATCTGCTCCTGCAATAGGTCTGTCACCTAGTGGTGCATCAAGGATATAATTCTTCTGTGCAGCAACGAGGATAATCCTCAGATCACGGACCCGGTCCGCATCATTGCTACTATCATTTTTCAACTTAGTTTTCTCTAGGAACATATCAAAAACATAGTGGGCTACAACGCGAGCTATTGATCTACAACATAGATATGCAAAAACTATCAGGACTAAATTCATGATAAATTGAGTTCAATTAATTATATCACTTAAGAACTCCCACTTAGATAGACATCCCTCGAGTCACCTAAATGATCACATGATCCATATCAACTAAAGTATGTCCTATCATCATGTGAGATGGAGTAGTCTTCAATGGTGAAGATCTCTATGTTGATCATATCTACTATATGATTCACGTTCGACCTTTCGGTCTCTAGTGTTCTGAGGCCATGTTTGTACAAGCTAGGCTCGTCAAGTTTAACCCGTGTATTCTGCACATGCAAAACTATCTCGCACCTGTGGTATGTGAACGTAGAGCTTATCCCACCCAATCATCACGTGGTGTCTCAGCACGACGAACTATCGCAACAGTGTGATACGTCTCCAACGTATCTACTTTTCCAAACACTTTTGCCCTTGTTTTGGACTCTAACTTGCATGATTTGAATGGAACTAACCCGGACTGACGCTGTTTTCAGCAGAATTACCATGGTGTTATTTATGTGCAGGAGCAAACATTCTCTGAATGACCTGAAACTTCACGGAGACACTTTTCAGAAAATAAGAAAAATACCTGCCAAAGATGAAGGCCAGGGGGCCCACCGTCTTGCCACGAGGGTGGGGGGCACACCTGCCCCCCTAGGGCGCGCCCCTACCTCGTGGGCCCCATGTTGCCTCTCCGACTCCAACTCCACCTCCATATATTGAGTTTCGATGAGAAAAAAACCAGAGAGAAGAAATCATCGCATTTTACGATACAGAGCCGCCGCCAAGCCCTAAAACCTCTCGGGAGGGTTGATCTGGAGTCCGTTCGGGGCCCCGGAGAGGGGAATCCATCGCCATCGTCATCATCAACCATCCTCCATCACCAATTTCATGATGCTCACCGCTGTGCGTGAGTAATTCCATCGTAGGCTTGCTAGAAGGTGATGGGTTGGATGGGATCTATCATGTAATCGAGTTAGTTTTGTTAGGGTTTGATCCCTAGTGTACACTATGTTCTGAGATTGATGTTGCTATGACTTTGCTATGCTTAACGCTTGTCACTAGGGCCCCGAGTGCCATGATTACAGAACTGAACCTATTATGTTTTCACCAATATATGAGTGTTCTTGATCCTATCTTGCAAGTCTATAGTCACCTATTATGTGTTATGATCTGTTAACCCCGAAGTGACAATATTCGGGATACTTACCGATGATGACCGTAATTTGAGGAGTTCATGTATTCACTATGTGTTAATGCTTTGTTCGAGTTCTCTATTAAAAGGAGGCCTTAATATCCCTTAGTTTCCGTAAGGACCCCGCTGCCACGGGAGGGTAGGACAAAAGATGTCATGCAAGATCTTTTCCATAAGCACGCATGACTACGTTCGGAATACATGCCTACATTATATCAATGAACTGGAGCTAGTTCTAAGTCACCCTAGGTTATGACTGTTACATAATGAACCGCATCCGACATAATTCTCCATCACCGATCCATTGCCTACGAGCTTTCCCTATATTGTTCTTCTCTTATTTACTTTTCCGTTGCTATTGCTATCATCACTACAAAATACCAAAAACATTGCTTTTAGTACTGTTACCTTTTGCTACTGTTATCACTACTATCATATTACTTTGCTACTAAATACTTTGCTGCAGATATTAAGATTCTAGGTGTGGTTGAATTGACAACTCAGCTGCTAATACTTGAGAATATTCTTTGGCTCCCCTTGTGTCGAATCAATAAATTTGGGTTGAATACTCTACCCTCGAAAACTGTTGCGATCCCCTATACTTGTGGGTTATCAAGACTATTTTCTGGCGCCGTTGCCGAGGAGCATAGCTTTATTCTTTGAGTCACTTGGGATATATATCTGCTTATCGTTATGAAGAACTTGAGAGATCCAAAAACCAAGATCTATCCCTCAACTACGAGGGCTAGTGCAGAACCGGGCAATAGCACCGGTTCGTAAGGCCCTTTAGTGCCGGTTTGGTAACCGACGCTAAAATGTAGGCACTAAAGCCCCCTCGCTTTAGTACCGGTTCAGCACGAACCTGTGCTAAAGGGCAACCACGTGGCACGAGCCAGCTTCGGGGGCAGGGAGCCCTTTAGTACCGGTTGGTGTCACCAATCGGTATTAAAATGTTGGGGGGGGGGGTTGGGTTTATGATTTCTTTTTCATTTAATTTTGTGTTTTCCATTTAATTCTTTTTTGTTTGCTGGTATTTTATGATACTACATATTGTACACGTTATGCATATATATAAATAGAATTTCTAGTAGAACTGATCATAATATATATATATATATACCATCGAATGTCTCACAACCACCATTAATTAATTCACACATATATACACACATGTATATATATATACAATTTCTCCTAATTGGTGCCCTTGGATCCAGTGGCATTAGCCTAGATAATTGGTGCCTTCGGAGCACGATAACAATTGGAAGTCATTCATGGGGGCGGTAGCGGGTAATAGTATTCTCCTTTGGGATCTATGACCTGGTCGAGCAAAAATCCCGCTATTTCCTCTTGAATTGCTTCTATGCGGTCATGTGCTAGGAGCTTATCCCGCACCTCTTTGAACTGTTAAGAAGGAGATCAATATGCATGTGTATTAGTTGTGTGACTAGATATCGATAATGGTGTAAAAATTGTGAATAGTGTTCTGACAATCGATATCGTACCCACTCCTGTCTTTGAGATTTGCTCCTTTCGGACGCCATCATGCGAATGTTCTCGCAAACATAGTATGCACGTAGATCATTCCCCGGCGCCTCCTTCAGGGCCTTTACGAGAATGGAATTTTGATCAGATAATAATTAATCAAGCATGATAATTAAAGAGATGGCAGCTAGCTAGTACCACTTAATTACTTACCTTGGGTCGATACCATTTCATACTTTGTTTCCATGGGCCTGGAGTGACCCTGATGAACTTTGCCCAAGCCCTGCCCGCCGACAAAGAAAATGAATAAATGGGTTATTAAATAGTTGTTATCAGGAAATGACGAACTAATTAAATAGGCCGAGATATAGTTAATAATGATTGAAATTACCTATTGACTATCCCCTTCACGATGGTGTAGTCACTTGCTTTCTTAAGTAGTGAGTCTAGTAATTCAACTGTTCCTTCATCAACTTTAATGGTTAACAAGATCCAGTGATATCTGCATGCACACACGTTTGGATGTCTTAATTAAGCGGGCATATGTAAGCAAAAACATGTATTTATAGCTAGTAGGGAAAACAGAATTTGTAGTACAAGACAGTGTGACTCACTTGAAGTTGTAAGGAAGTAGTATATCTTCATTGTATTTGAGTTCCTTGAAGAACTGTAGCATGCTTTCCTCTACACATTTTGCGTGATATGGATCTATTTTCCATGTGTATTCATTAATGGTATTTGGGTCAATGAACCCAATGCCATAGCGTCCACCTTTTTTCATTTCATAAATCTTCATCCTGCATAATACCACAGAAAAGAATATAGTGAGGATAATTACAGGTAATGATTGATCAAAATGATCAGCTAGCTTGAGACTTACATTACAGAAAGAAATCACTTACAGACAATAGCAACTGACGATAGATTTGTCGAGTGCATCTTTATTGTATAGCTGAAAAGTTCTGAATACTCAACGGTCATAGCTTTCTTATGGTAGTAATGCTCCTCGTTGAGATTCACCATGAGGGACTCTCGATTGGAAATCTTGGTAATGTCCATGTACCATTGATGCAATTCATACATTCTCGTTGGGAGCTTATTGACCTCCTCTGGCTCGACCAAAGGTTGGCCCCGGGCATATTTCCGTTTTATTTCCTCCTCTCTAGTCAGAGACATGGGCTCGATATCGAGGAGTTGTCCAACAGTGATCCCTATCGATTCAGCCTGCGCAATATGCTCCTCGGTTATTACCATATCGCCCACCCCGGGAACGTTAACGGTTTGCCCACAATAATATTGGGCACGCCTACTCTCATGTGTTGTTGGCACAACAAGCGGGGGGATTGATTGCGCCGCCTGTTCTCCCAGCTGGGGAACGGTTTTACCGCTCCTTTTGCCAGCTGATTTGCTCGAGCTCGAGCTCGCCTCTTTCTGTAGACGTGCTCGATTTAACTTCCTGAGGTGGCACTCATAGTCTGTGTCAATAGGCTTGGGAGCTGGTGGTCTAGCCATACGAATGAAGTGGTCAATCTTTTCCACAGGCACTTTCTCCCTTGGCGGCGGCGGCGGTTTCTGTGCAAAATGGGCTTCCACCTCGGCCTTCAATATGGCTACGTTTTCCTCCTCGAACTTGTCATAAGGCCTCTGCGGAAGAGGCGCGAGGCTTGGACCATATTGAAATCGCTTGCCTCTGCCTGTACCTGCAGTACTACCTCGACTTGTACCGCTATGCACCATAGCTGAGGCGGCTCTCTTCTGTGATTGCTGAGGCAGCGAAGACGGCTGACGTGGCTGAGTTGGAGGAGGAGGAGTGGCCTGAAGCTGTGCCGGACTTGGAGGAGGAGTGGTCTGAAGCTGTGCCGGACTTGGAGGAGGAGTGGCCTGACGCTTTGCTGGACTTGGAGGAGGAGTGGCCTGAAGTTGTGCCGGACTTGGAGGAGGAGTGGCTTGACGCGTTGGTGGACTTGGAGGAGCGGGAGTCTGCTGACTCGGTGGCGGACTACGACGAGGAGTCAGATGACGTGGTGTCGGTGGCCTTCGAAAGATGATGCAATCCTTTCTCCATAGGATGATACGATGGTTGGCCTCTCCTAGTGTGTGCTCATCGTCACCTCCAGGAATGTCAAGCTCTTGCCCCGAATATTGGTCCACCACCTCATCAACCAAGACACGAGCATAGCCCGCTGGAATCGGGTTGCAATGGAAGGTTGCCTCGGGGGGATTTGTAAAAGCAAGGGCGTCCGCCACCTTCATGGATATGTTCTTCATTTTGAACTGTAGCTCACAGTTAGTGTTCTCCATGATGTCATCCACTGGGTAGCTATCCAGCAATGTGTCACCCGGGGCAGAACCCACGCTACTTCTCGGCATGGATGGGCTGGTGCTATCCATTGGTGGATCATCCGCTAGCTGCTGAGACCCCCTTTGCTAGCTAAGTGAGTCGATCTGCTCCTGCTGCTGCTGGAATTTGATTGCCAAGTCCACGTGCGCTGATTCTAGGCCTTGAAGGCGTTCATAGTCTAGCTTCCTCTGCTCCTCCTCCATCTTCCTCTTCTTCTCCTCCGCAATCTTCTTTCTCGCACGGGTTTTGTAGTCGGTGTTCCAGTCCGAAAACCCCTCATACCACGGAATAGCGCCCATGCCTCGTGTTCTTCCCGGGTGTTCAGGATTTCCTAGGGCACGCGTAAGCTCGTCGTTCTCTCCGTTGGGCTCGAACAACCCGGATCGAGCCTCTTCTATTGCAACAAGTAGCTTATCTTTGGCTCCGTCCAGACATGCCTTCTTCGAAACTTTGCCTGTCTTCGGGTCCAACTCCCCCCCATGCGCATAGAACCAAGTCCTGCACCTGGGGGGCCAGCTCAATGTTTCTGGAGTGACACCTGCATCCAGCATCACTTTCTCAGACTTATCCCACTTAGGCATTCCCACCGCATAGCCACCTGGCCCCAGCTTATGGAACTTATCCTTTTTGCGGCATTGGCCTTGTTTATTCTCGACCGTTCCTTAGATAATTCCGAATCCTTGAATTTCACGAAATCGTCCCAATGAGCACTTTGGTTCTCTAGTGTTCCTTCGAATACTGGAGTCTTCCTTCCTCCGTTGACGTACTTGGCCCATTCACGAATCTTGTGGTTCTTGAATGCAACTGCCATCTTCCTAAGAGCAGCGTCCTTGACTTTCTCCACATCTGCATCTGTGAAATTATCTGGTAGGGTGAAATGTTCCATGAGTGTTTCCGAAAGCAAATGTTTTTGTCTGTCGTCGACAAAAGTAACTCCTGGATGTGGCTTTGCTGGCTCTCTCCATTCTTGAAGGGAGATCGGGAGTTGGTCCTTCACAAGAACTCCCACTGATGAATGAACTTGTCCGCAATCTTCTTAGGCGCGAATGGTTCGCCATTAGGTCTGATTGCCTCGATATTGTACTTTATGCCCTCCTTCAACTTTTTGTTCGGGCCTCATTTCATCCTGTTGCCTGAAGATTTTCTCGATCCGGATGGCTGAAAGAAGAAAGATCGATTTGTTAATATATCTTCAAGTCATTTAAAACATGTGATGATCACCAGATGCCTGCTTATATAAATATATATACCTCGCCGGTCTTTGTTGTTTCAAGATCAACATTTTCTTCATCATGTTCATAGTTCATGACTTCATCAATTCGGTCGTCGCGATCGAATATCATATCACCCTCCCCGGTGTTGTTTAGATATTCGGAGCCGTCATAATCTTCTTTATTCTGATCATCTGGCCCGCGAGGATTGCGTATGATATTAAACAGGGCCTCTTCTCCCTCTCTGTCGGTATTGTCCGCCATAGGTTTTGTTTAACTAATCCAAAAGAAAAATATTCAAATTACAATGCATGGATGCAATCAATTAATAAGGAAAAACTGAATCAATCATAGTACATAATAAGCATCATCGAATATAACCTCGAATACGTCGTCTCGAATAATAGATATAATCTCGAATACATCGTCTCAAATAATAGATATAATCTCGAATACATCGTCGAATCATGCGGCGCGGGCGATGGACACCCAAAGATAAGGAACCCTCACAGGATCATAGCTGAAGTGAGATCCCTGTAGAAACTGCCAGGTATTGGAGAACCTGCCGCCCTCTAACGCAACCATGTAGCGATGGACGTGCTCGTCCTCCTCCCTGACACGGCGATGTACCACCTCCGGCGGGGCCGGCTCCCTCCGCACCAAAACAGGCCCACGCGAACGCCACCAGACGAGATCAGGGTCGACGACCGGGGCCGGGTTCCTCATCAAGCGGCGCGCCCCTCCAGGCAGCACCTCCCAGTGCCAACCCGGCGGAGCCCAGTCCCAGACATGGGTCAGCCGAACGTCGTCGCGGACGGGTCGACGGCGAGGATGCAGGCTGGGCATCGTCGAGAACAAATACTAGCTATATGCCCGCAAAAAGTAACATTTTTTTAATGATTGGATTTTGATAACTAAAATTTCTAACATTTCTATATAACTAACATTCCTATAACATTTCTAACAATGTTATATAGCTAACATTTCTATAACATTTCTATAACATTTCTAATACTTCTATAACTAAAAAACAGAAAAAAAATTTATAACATTTCTATATATATAACTAACATTTGTATAACATTTCTAATATTCCTATAACTAAAAAAGGAAAAATTTCTACCTTTTTTATAACTATTTCTATAACTAAAAAACAGAAAAATTCCTAACAATTATAACTTTTCTATAACATTTCTAACAATGCTATATAACTAACTATTTCTATAACTAAAAAAGAAAAATTTCTAACTTTTTTATAACTATTTCTATAACTAAAAAACAGAAAAATTCCTAACAATTCTAACTTTTCTATAACATTTCTAACAATGCTATATAACTAACTATTTCTATAACTAAAAAAAGAAAAATTTCTAACATTTTTATAACTATTTCTATAACTAAAAAACTAAAAAAATGTATGTGTGTGTGTGCTCACCGGCGAGGCGAGAGGCGACGGGGGGCGGCGACGGGGACGGCAACGGGCGCGGCGATGACGGGGATGGCGACGATGGGGACAGGGACGGGGCGGCGACGACGGGGATAGGCCGGGGCGGCGACGACGGGGACGGGTCGGGGCGG